>NC_064811.1:156040118-156091628 GCF_023721935.1 Panthera uncia
AAAAAAAAAAAAAAAAAAAAAAAAAAAAAAAAAAAAAAAAAAGATTAGAAGGCTAGTGCTAGACTGACCATTAGGTAGAAATGCATGTTTTTCAAACTAGGAACTCTCAGCAAATAGGGAAGCAGAGCAGGCTTATCCCCAACACCATACCCAATAGAAAGGCTAGTGATGTGATGATCTGATGATCTGGTGTTGCCTGGCCAGGCTAGGGTACTAAACTCTGCACACCTCCACTACCTACTGTTGCCTTGTTCCAGAAGTAAGACACATATGGAATAGTAGGATGAGGGAGACTGACAACCAGTGTGTGACAGAGTCAGAAAGAAGAGTCTAGAAATCAAAAGGGCTCCCAGAAGCTAATTTTTCTGCTACAGAGGGAATCAGGAGGAACCCAAAAAGCCAAGTAAGAGGGTCCATCTTTCCTACAGAACCACTGCCTTTCTGGAAGAAATGAGTTCAATTGTTCCTATCTTTCTGTGCTTTGTTCTGCGTCATAAAATTAAACGGGAAACATTTTTAAGATTCTCTTGCCAATTTCTTGATTTCTGTGGTGAACTCTGCCTCTGATTGAGATCATTCTTGTAAGGTGGTCTTTGCTACAAAAAAGCTCATGCTAAAGAAGATATTTTGAGTGGAGAAGTAATACCATTTATTATTTTTGTTCTTTTCCCAAGCTGACTAATCCACAGATGATGCTTCAGGGCAAGGATTAACTTTTGCAAACACAAGTTACAGTTTTCCTGACATACAAAATCCAGGGAGTAAAGGCATCCTGAGTAACCTTTCCCAAACCATTAAGATTTATGTGCACAGTCCTAACTTCACTCCCTCCAACTTCACTGAGGTGAGCCAAGGTATTTGCAAACAAAGGACAGCCACAGGCTCTCCTTGATCTTGATGTTATCCAGGACTCCCTCCTTCCTCTTACTGTGAGCAGGAACTGCACAGGTGTAATTTTCCAAGGGTTTATTTGGATGTATCCCAGGGCTAAGAAGCCTAACTTTCCCTTTAAAACAAAAACAAAAACAAAAACAAAAACACTCTTCAGGGTAAAAGTTAGTTAATGTTGCTCCCTAGTGGCAAGATTTCCAAGGAGCAATCTTTGGTGAATAACTGCACTGACACTTGCAAGGCAAGGACCTGGCCCTTGACACCACTGATTACAGGCAAGTGTAAACGTAGAGAGGAGTGCTCTTACTCTCTCAACGATGGCTATTCCATGGAGTTTGACTTTCTCAACTAGCAAATAAATTCTTGCAGCCAAATTGCTACGCTTGCTCCTTTCACTATCTCTCTTGGCCAGAAAGGATTTGATCCTTATCTCTTTTATAGCACTTTTAGTTTTCACACCATCAGTTCAGTGCCTGTTAGAAGTGAGATTAAAAGATATTTTTAAATATTCAAGAGCTCCAAAGATTTTACCAAACAAGCTCACCACCAGTCTTTGATGACTACTCAACATCATAGGCTTATCATTTTTCTCCAAAATCCTATGTCTTTGCATGGGTTAAGGCAGCTCTATTTTCACAAACTAAAGAATAAATTCCTCTGCCCTGGTCTTAGTTTCCTCGTTTTTAAAAATAAATGAGGAGGACTTAGGGATAAACTGATTTAATGTTCAGTAATTCTTGTGCCTCAGTGCTCATCTACATAGTTTTTGCATATTATATTCCAAAGGGCCTTTACTTCAAGGACATCTTGAGAAAAGAAAGTAAATGTATTAATGCAACAGTTACTTTCACTCTCTATATCAAGGGCATTGCTTATGGAGGCAGTTTTTAGATAAATGCAATTAAAATCACAATACTGATGAAGAAAGTCAGAAATACCAATAAAGAGAGCAACATTATTCTTTCAGGGGAGAAATAATAGAGCTAGTGAATATGCAAAGTTGTGTCCTAGAAGATGGTAACCAGTTTCAGAGGACTTCATTTGCCTCGTGTATGTACCTTGTACCATTCGTTGGGATTTTCCTTAAAACATGTAGATTAAAATAAATTTGTCTTTACAAAGTAGTTTTGTATCTATAGAGTTTTAGTTTCTCTCCTGAGAATAACTGGAAAAGTGCTGGGCTCTCCTCAAACCAAAGATGGAGCAGGAGGTCAGTCTGTTCTTTCGTCTCCTGCCAAAGCTTGCAAGGAGACAGTGGGGTTTGGAGATGAGTGTCTGGGCGAATGTGTCAATTCAATGGGAGCCGATTCAGAAGAGACAGCTTTCATCTCCTGTGCCCTTGGTGACAACTCCGTTTTTCAACCTAATCTTCAAGTTGGGTAAGACTGCCCAGAGACTCAAAGAAACACACATTTCTTTGAAATTATCATTTTGGAAACACACTCACCTGGCAACCAGCTGCCGGGACAATGCTTGATGACTCTCCTTAATCTTTTCAATGTTAGACTAATAATTCCAAATGGGAGCAGTAGAGAAGATGGGCAAAGGGATGACCTAGTGACCTCTGCATTGAATCCCTGGCCAGAATTGCTGGTTCGAGCTGCCAACGGTGAGCCTCCGCTTGTGTTTCTCTCACACCACTTTGCCTGGTGGGCATTAAGCATTCTGATGAAATCACCAGCTTCATGTTCAGCTGGCCTGATTGCTGGAGAGACTGCATTATTCATTCTCACGGAAAGATTTTTTTAGTATTCTCAAGGATCCATAGAGATTATATTTTAAAAAATACAAAAACTCCAGAGTTACCAACAGTTTAATTTATCCCTTCTATTCTTTCCAAAGGGGCAGAGTAAGAAAGAGCCTGAACAGAAAATGGGTTTTTGGTGAGACTGTTTGGAAGCCCTGTATTTTATATGATTGGGTGTTCCTCTCTTCGTTCTCAAGTTTCTGTTTTTGTTTTCTCCTTTTTATTTCTCTTCCAGAAGGGTCCTCCATTCTTCTTAAAAAAACAAAAACAAAAACAAAAACAAAAACAAAAACAAAAAACAAAAAACAAAAAACAAACAAAACCTGGCTGCCTGCTAATTCCCTGTGAAATACTTCCATCTACTGGCCAAATGGAGAAGGCTCACGTCTTAAATTTTGATTGTTAATACTTGTACCAGGATTGAAGACCACCCTCCAAACATTTTGTGCAGTAATTAGGAACCACAAATGAGAAAATTAAAAAGATTGAGGAAATTCTCCACTTTGCACTTAGAAATCCTCTAATATATTTGACATACATATGGGCTCACGTATGCAGTTTGCAAACACCCAGAATGAGGCATAACTGCAGTACCACAGAAAGCAAATTAGTGAGAAAAGGAATGGGAGGTTGGACGGGGAGAAGAAGAGCGGGTGTCTCTGGCAAACCAGTTAGCATATCTCTAGTCAGATCACACGGGGAAAGAGGCTCGGGGTGCAAAGATGGAATCAGAGACTGTGACCAACATAACCATATTCCCTCTACGGAGAAAAATAATTCTGTGAGACCCGAGAAGAACTCAAATTGAGTGAGTTCCAAGTTAATTTATCAGAGAGGACACCCCCTCAGTAAAAAGCCACTCAGAAATTCTTCCTTTTTGTTCATTTTTTTAAAAGACTCCATCTAGAGGATGTGGTTAGACACTTGGTATGTGGAAAAGAGTTTACAATCTAGTCGAGTCATAATCTAGGATTATAGAATCAAAAATTCATGTTTTGAAGCTGGTAACAATCTCAAATACCAGTAGTAGCCCCCTTGTTACACTAATGAGAAAATTAAGATGGGGAAGCATAAGAAGTTTGTCCAAAGGCTTAGGCTTTCAGTAGTAACCAACAAATCTGATGAAAAGAGAAAAACATAACTCAAGGTTTCTGTATGGATTTTCACTACGATTACATTGTTTATAATATCAGCCTCTCCAGAGCTGATAGTTTCTAAATACAAACCCACAGACTCACCAAAATAATGTAGATATTAGATTGAGTAAAAGTGCCTACCACAGTGGAACGTCTTGCTGTGGTCTGTCCACTTAGAATAAATAGGGGACAACAAAGTGAGTTAAAAAGAACAGTGAATTTTTTAAAGCGCGAGTCATGGATCTGAATCATATTCCCTTAAAAATAAGCCTTTTCTAAAAGTAGTTCATTGACTATCCCTCCTATTGCATGACACTTGAGGAGAGTTAAACCAAAAGTAAAAATGAAAACTTAAGAAGGTGAAAGGTAAAGAATCAGTGACTAAAAAGCTTCATGTAAACACCTTGAGAGACTGAGGCTATAATCTGTAAGTAACATTCCCCAAGCTATAGATACATTAAATGGACAAGAAGATGTTTACCCCAGAAACCTGATATATTTTCACTAGCATGTGAGTGTTCTGTGGAACTGAAACCATCTTCATCCCTGACTTGAGACTATGTTCTGCCATTGAGGCACCACCTGAGCCTAGTACTTCTTAACCACTATGTTTGACAGACAGGGAGGATGTTCATTCGGGTAGGAAATGAATCTCTGCTTGTAGAGACAGAAGGTATACAATTCACTGCGATGGGTGGATTTAGGCCCTTAAAAGATAACATTATGATTATTACTTTGACAAGCATTACACACACACACACACACACACACACACACACACACACACTCATGAGTCCTGCTACTTACTTAAAAAATGAAGTTCTTACTGACGTTTGTCAAATCTGGCACATTTCTTGAATGGTAAATTTTTTAATGTTTAATGTTTTTATTCAATCCCATTATAAATTTACAATTTTTCCAGAATATTTGAGTGCCCAGAGGTAAATTACAGAGAAGTATACAAAGTGAAGCTGTTTTTCTAATCAAATCACTGCTACATTATAAAATTGATCTGAATGGGCAAAAAAAAAAAAAGTTCTTCAGTCATGTAGTCTTCATTTCTTAGACGGAGTTTCAAAGGCACAGCATGAATGGTCCCAAGAACAACCCAGAAGTACCAGCTGGAAATGCAAGGTAGCTTTGGAAGGTCCTCGCTCTCGTCTCCCACAGGCACGTGAGCACATGTTACCTCCTGGACCGGACGGACGCCCGCCAGCTTGTCTCCAGCAGCCAACACATCTCGCCTGCAGCAGAGTGTTCTCTGTAAGCCAGGGTGACCCCCTTATAACTGGGATTCAGTCACTTACCTTCCTTCTCTGAAACCCTTCAAATATTTCCTCTTGTTTTTGGGGTGTGTGTTTGTCTGTGTTTTCTAATCCTAAACTGGAACACAAGACAAGGCCTTGCATGATCTGGTTCCTTTCAAAGGCAGCTGGCCTTCTCTGGGGTCATTACTGTCCATCCAACCACCGCCTTCAGGATGCCGTCCTCCTTCCCACCCTGGCCCACGATGGTGCTGTGAACACTGACGGGAGGGCCAGTGCTTGCTGCCAGCCTCTCCTGCCCCCCAGGGGATCGGGCTGAAGTAGCATGCATGTCACGCTTCAGACCTCAGTTTCACGCACAACGTGCTCACGGCAGCTCCTGGCCTCTCACCTAGATTAGGATCTTCCTTCCACCCCTTGTTTTTGTCCCCCACTTTTTCCAGTTGCTAATTATAAACATGTTCCTCAAGTTAATTGTAAACGCTTTGAGGGGATGAACTAGGTTTGTTTTGTTGACCATTGTGCTTTGACTGTGCTCAGCACATAGTACACACTCAACACACACACACACACACACACACACACACACACACACACACGACAAACATTCTGGCTGACAGAGATAGCCAACATAGCAGTTATTTTTTTCGTTAAACTATCAAGTGCAAGGAGACTCCTTTCTCAGCTGTTATAAAAGGTAAAGTGGTTTCAAAGTTGTCCGTGTCTCTAGTTCTGAACGCTTAATTGCTACCAAGCTACAAATGGCAGCTTTTCCTTCATCGCACACTTCTACCACAATAACTCGGTAACTCAGAAAAGTTATCAAATTTGAACCTGTTACAAAGATATTAATGCTTTGAATGCCACTTGATCTAAATCATATGCCCTTTCCGCTACACATATACATACTATACCACTCGACACACATACACTGCTCACACAAGCACACACGTCACCATGCGCACAAACACACACACACACACTCAGGGCACACGTCCACACCCCCCGCACACCGTGTACCGTGCGTACATAAACGCACTGCAGGTGGCACGCTGCCTTCATGAAACTAGTTTGTAATGAGAGGTGGGAAATATGCAGTAGAGAAATAACTTGGGTTAAGGTCCATGTAGAGTCAGCATTTCCTCCACTTAAATATTTTTAAGGATCTAGGATTTTACTCATTCAATCACCAGATGTTTATTAAGATCAAGTGACTTGCCAGGCATGTGGCATGTGCATTACTTGACACAATCTACTCAGTAATGAATAAAACAAGTATGATTCCTAAGATTGTGGAGTTTACTCTTAGGAGGGAAGACAGAAAATAAACCAGGCGACAGGAAAATACTGTAATTGTAAGAAGCACTATGAGGGAAAGGGCCGTAAAGAATACTGACCGGCCCTCCTTTCTGTAGGATGGTCAGGAGAGTGTGATGAGACATTTACATGGAGACCTGTAAAGAGCAGCTGCTGGAGACACGGGTGTGTATTTTACACAGAGGGAGCAGTGTGTTGGAAAGACCTGGAGAAAGAAAAGGCTCTGCACATTCTTGTAGCCAAGATGAGGCCGTGTGGACAGAGCACTCCGCAGATGAGAAAGTGCAAGTGTAGGGTGCGGGGGGACCAACTATCCCAATCTACCCAGGACCAAGGGTGCTCTCAGGGTGTTAGAATCTCAATACCGAAGCTGGGATAGTCCCAGGGAAACCAGATGACCCAGATACCCCAAGTTCAAGATAAATTTGGACAGACTGACTTTGAAACCATCTTCATATTTCTTGACTCCGCTGTGGAAACTAATATTACCATCACCATAACATAAAATTAGAGGGCCAAACTAGCTGGCTGTTTCATTGATATTGAATCTTTTTATTCTCACAGGACAATTTCTGGGAAAAGGGAAAAGATGTCTAGATAGCATCTTGGAAAGAACTGGTAATACTTTGACAACATTAAATAGAGAAAGTTAAGAAAATTTCATTGATGATGATAGCTTAACCACTACTTAAGATGAATCAGACTAAGTAAATGAGCTCTAACTTGGAAACTGTGATCTTATTTTCCAAATACCTACAGGCGCCTGCACCCGTGTGTGCATGTGATATAAACACATAATTTTTCCTTCCTTCCTTCCCCTCCTTCTTCCCTTCCTTCCTTCCTCTTTTCTTTATAATTAGTGCCATTCAGAAAAGGAACTGAAATAGTTAATGGTTATCCTTGCTTGTTTTGTGTTTTATGCCTTTCAAAATACGATAATACGACCTTGTTGAATCCCCATAGTAACTCCATCAAGTATGTTATTATGTTACTTTCAACATAAGACTGTGAAAAGTAAAGTGACTTGTTAGGCATCACACAGCAACTGAATTCAGGGCTCCCAACTCTTAGACCAGAGTCCTTCCTAATATTTCCCTAATGCTAGCTTCATGACTAGATTTTGTGAAAATTATAGCTCAGCCTAGAATAAGGAACTAGAACTGTGGCAGCAGTTCTAGGAAATGTTATAATTCTCTTCTAGAAATAGTCTTCCACACAGAGCAGAAGCGTGGCGAGCTCCAAAGGACAATAACATTTCTCCTGGGTCTCATCACCTTGTGTCATGCCATCTTCACAATAACTGGAGGTGGGGGGGACTAGGCCCCTCATCAGGCTGACATTTTGCCTGTCACTTGTGTGCACTGAAAGGCATGACATTTCCTACACCTTTGAAAACATCATAAAAAATAAAGGAAATAGTTCTCATTCTGAACTTTACCTCTGCTGGACCAAAGTGTTTGCTGACAGGGCAGGGATAAAAGCAAGAAAGGGGAGGGTTCCCTAAAGCAGAGATAAGGGGAACATTCCTGGGCTCAAATATTTAACAACTGACCAATGCTTGTACTGGTAAAATCACCTTCTACAATACCTGCACTATCGTGCCTTTCTTATTGACGAGCTAAACACAAGTCTTGAAGTATTCTCTCATCTGTCTGTCCAAGATCACTGAGAATGTGGCATCTGCTCCAGTGAAGAATCAATTCACTGACACACAGATTGCTGGATGCCATTTCACTCTAAGTTATTCTGAAGGTGTCTGCAACAAACCAAATATATAGCCCATTGACCATAGCCATGAAGGCTATAATTTCCTCTAGGTCAGAGAGAAAGTCGGTAACAGAATCAGACCTAGAATTCTGGTCTTCTGAAGACCCATGTTGTGGACCCTGGTCTTCTCCTTCTGTTCATTCATTTGCATCCTCTGAGTCAGCACTGTGGTGGTTAGCTGACCCTTATTCCTGGGATCACTCATTGTTATTACCCCTGGCATTAGGACTCAGTAATACACTAAACTCTAACTTCTGGAATCATTACCATGTGATCGTGACATCACAGAAGCCCAACAGTTCCATCTGCTAATTTTTCAAACCAAGCTGCAGAGTGGTAGAGTGGGGAAGACCTGAGAAAATGGCCTGCTCCATTGAGATCCAAGCAGCATTTATTCTCTCCTCCTTTGTGACCTTCTTCGTTGGACTCCTCATCTTATTCATATTCAGGCTAATCTGGAGGACCATTAAAAAATGGCAAAACATCAAGGGAACAGGAATTATCTTGGTCAGTTTCCTTATTTGGGATCGCACTGTAAGAAGATCTAGACAGGTCTGGCAAGTGATTGTGTTTAGAAAACAATTTAAGCTTCACTCAGCTTTCATGAGCTAGCAGGGCCAGCTCTAATTTGGTGCTGATCCTCCACTGGGGTGGAAAACAGGACAGCAGGTCACCATTCCAAAACCTGCAGGTACAGAGCTACGCCTCTCCTCCCACCACTCAGAGAAGCAAATGCTTTGAATGGCTGACGATGAATGGTAGCTCTGGAAACAGAGGTCGCTATTCTGAAAAAATGTCCACAAACAGTATGTCTATGTCACTATTTTGAATTTCAAAATGATGGTTGCGCTTGGTACTATGTATGAGGGAGGCAAAAATGAACATCAAGTCAAGCTTACTTTCACAAATCGTGCATTGTAGGATACAGATGCACTGACGCAGGTAAACTGCCTTTCATAAACCATGTTAACCCAATACACTGAGTTCATACAGAAACCCATGCATACATGCACATGCCATACAGTCACAAATGCAGACACTTTTCACAAGCAAACAAGCTTTGCAAGGGTGGGTGGTGGTGAGCAACAGCTGGCAAATGACCATAATGAGAGTAATGGTATCGTACCCAGATAAGACTTTGCTTAAGAACTTGAAATAAAACTCTCCAATGCTAGATAATGGCTGTTCTATTACCAGCGGTCAAAGGCAAAGGGCTTTATTATGCCCTGTGTGATTTGTTTCCAATTTTTTCCCCAAACTTTGTTTTTCTGATATTGTAATTTCCATAATAGAACACATTTCACTTGTGCATTGTAATTGATACTGAAGAGTTGCTTAGAATATTTCTCTAAACGGCAGAGGCACCTCGGTGGCTCGGTCGTCTGACTGAGCATCCAACTTCAGCTCAGGTCATGATCTCACAGTTTGTGGGTTAGAGCCCTGCATTGGGCTCTGTGCTCACAGCTCACAGCCTGGAGTCTGCTTCAGATTCTGTGTCTCTCTCTATCTCTCAAAAATAAATAAACATTAAAAAAATTTCTCTTCATTGTAAACGTTGACATAAAATAACATAATTTGTAATAACTTGGTAACTTTCTAAGGTCATTGGCAATATCATAAAATGGAATTCAGGTTTCTTCATTTAAGATGTACCAATACTGAAGTCCAGACATTTTGTTGTTAAACAAGTTCCTTCTAATATTAATTATTTGTTCGTGCTCACTTCGGCAGCACATATACTAATATTAATTATTTGTAAAGACTTTAAGCAGTGGCATAAAAAGTATGGAAATAATTCTCAGGTGTACTTACTTCTTAACAAGACTGATAGAGTACACAAATGAGTAATGAGTGTGGTGAATCTGCCTTCCACCTTTTTTCTTTTCTCCCAATGCACAAATGAATTGGTAGATTCGTTAAATCTCCTTAGGCTTCTGCTCCAGGAAATATATCTTCTTCCCCTATTATATTTATTTTTGTGTGGTTACAAAATATGAGAACCCATTTGTCCTAAATATTTGCTGTATATTTCACTTCTTTTGGATGTAATTCATGTCTACCCTTTAGTCCAGAGGCGTCTTTTAATTTCTAATAGGAAGCAAATACAACAAAATGTAAAGAAGTAGGGTCCAAAGCAGCCAAAATACTATACTTTTATGGTTTTGAATCCTGAGGAGAGAATTTGATACAAGTTGAGTGACTTCTCAGCAACTTGTTATATTTAATTGAGAGTTTTTCTCTAAGCCTTTGGGAAAATGGCCTAATGCAAAAAATGTCACAACTGTCAAAGTTATCTTAAAAGTTATTTGGAGTCATAGTTTTCTCCTTAAATGTGCATTTTTAAAAGGCTTACTACATTCATAAATATGATTTTATTATATCTTAGGGTCAATTTGTTTTCCCACAGAAGGCTCTAATTTCATAACGAAATTCAAAGGAGTGTTCCATATTAATGTTATATTGAATACTTTTTTGAAAAAAAAATCAATTCTCAGACAACATCTCAGGAATGCACATGAGTCATACGTATTAGAGGGCAAATCATTGATCAAGATATGGATTCTATCAAATAGTTATTTAATGAGACTTCTCTTCCTACCACTCAGAAATTATGAGTAGAAAAATTAAGCCATTTCAAAATCCTGGCTCCATATACAATGAGTTTTTCCAAAAGTCAGAGGGTCAGCATGGTGTGATCAATCCTAGCTCACTTCTATCTTTCTTGGTGGTAGCTTATCAACAGATATGGGGACCAGTTCAGACTCCGGCCTCTCCTCATCCCCTGCTTATGTTTCCTTATCAATAGATAGTGGATTTAATCACACTTACTTTGTCTACCTCATAGGGTTACTATCAATTTTAAATATAATAATTAAGGCATTTTATAAACATGAGGAAGGATTATATCAGCAGGATGTGATACCAGATAAGGAACTAAAAGCAACATAAAATTGCTGAAACTTTCCTTCTTTCTCAAAACAAAAATTAGGTACTTAAGTAATCACTAAAAATCAATTTATGATCTTTTTGTCTTTGTCCGCGTATCTTGATGGAAAAGGGTAAGACACGTCCCCACAGCATGAAGAAGCATGCTACTCTCAATCCTGACCACTACGATAATGTCAGCTTGAAGGGTCTAGGACTGAGTGTATGTGAGGAAGGCATGGTGAGGACTTCAGAATTCATCATTAAAAAGCGGTGCAAAAGATGAATCAAATGCAAACCCAGTAAAATTCATTTCATGAGATGCTGAACAAGCAACTTCAGCGTTCTCTGGGTTGGACAAGGTGGAACGATTTCCAGCTTATATCACAGCAGGAGGCTCCAACATACATAAAACAGATTACTTTCTCTGAGATTCAGCTCACTCTCAATTCTTTCCTCTTGTGTGTAGGAACTACTCTTGACAAAAAGCACCGGTAATAAACATTTGAAAAGTCTCCACTTCCATGGAATATTTCGGAATCGTATAGAAATGTTGCTTTCAGCACAGACCTTTGTGGGGCAAGTGCTGGTAAGTACATTTTCATGGTTAGCTTGCTAATGTACTTTAGCCATGAACATAATTGTCAGTATATATAATTCTATCGCCCAGGTAAGCATTTGGTGTTCCCTGGTGGCTTTATCTAAAATATCACTGCCTCCCCACAGCCATCTCCCTTTGTCTACCTTCTCTTCCATTAGTCTTTTAATCTGAATATAATTAGTTGGCATTGTATTTCCTATTGATCATCAGGGGATATGCTAGAAGAGAAGCTTTATTAGCACAAAGGTTGCGTTCAGTTTGTTGCCTCGAATGTAGATGAATGTCTGGCATAAATATGATGTTTGGTGGGTCATATGGCCTGAAATGTGTAACTGTTAGCCCCTCCTTTGATTGTAATAGCTTTTTTCTTCCTTATACAAACTAGTCTTTTTGCCTCGTTATGATGGTATTTAGTGTTTTACTACCTGTCTTAACCTAGGTAATTCATACATGTTAAAACTTAATTCAGACATAATCTCATAGGGAAAATCTTACTTTATCTCCATAATAGGCTAAGAGTCCATCTCTAACCTTCTATATATTCATTGCACACTGCTATTAAAATTACCTGTGCATATGCCTGTCTCTTCTAGTGTACTGTGAGCTCCTTGAGAGAACAGACTATGCCACGGAAATGCTTATATTCCATTGTCTGGAAACAGAAGATGCCCTATAAATGAATGAATTGATCTGAAATATTAGCAAATAGAATCTATAGTGTGAGGGTATGCTGCCATCAGATGGTGGTATGGTGGAGTAGATGTGAGCTAGAGATTATCCTCTGTTTTTTTTGTAATTGGTGAAAACAGTGCTCTTTTCTAGTTAATGTTCATTCAGATAGAATTATTTTTAAAATTTATTAGGAAGTACATAATTCTGATAAAATCTACAGGGAATGTGGAATCATCTGAACATTCCTTTTTCTTTCTTCTAGTTTTGCTCCCTTTTCTGAAATCCCTATCAGTATGACCTGTTAGAGAAGGATTCTTTCTGATTATATCAGTGATTTCTTAGCTAGGATCTCTTCAAATGCTCAAATCATGTGTGACATATGAGGATAATATTGGGAATAACATATTAAAGGTCTCTGGGGTGAGGAAGAAGAGAACCTATACCATCCACCATATACGCATTGCATATGGGGAATGGGTGAGTAAGGAATGATCGATCATTGATTACATACCAATAAAAATTACTTCTTAAAATAATGGAAAAAAATTTTTTTTTCAATTTGTTATAGCTGATGACTAAGTAGTTGGAACAACAGAAGTAAAGGTTAGAGAAAGGTTAGATTAGAATAAACACTCTAGGCATTGATTATTGAAAGGCATAATAGAGACCCTCAGTAGGGGTGCCAAGCAAGTATTCTATGAAAGGCTAAGAAGAGAACAAAAGAGCCTGTAGATTTCCTTTCCATCCTTCCATTCTTCCTTTCTTTGTAATTCTCTTACTTACTTCTTTCAATAGATATTGTTTGCCAACTACACACAAGGCTGACATTCTAGATATGGTGAAAACACAGACAAGAGTTTTGCACTCCTGGGACTTAAATTTTGGTGGGGAATAGAGATGACAAATATGTGCATAAACAAATAAGATAAAATTAATATGGTGATGAATGGTATTGGGATTATGACTGATGTGTTTGAGAGTCTTGGTGGAAATGGAGTTATTAGATCATATCAGATACAGTGATCAGAAAAGAAATCTCTTAAAAGGTTTTGAGAAATTCTCTGAGACATGAAGGATCAAAATATAAAGCAATTAAAGAGTGGAAGAAACAAGGTTATCGACAGAACGGTTTATGGAAATAAAAAGTTCAGCTTACTGCAAATACCACAGTGAGACGTGCATGCTAGAGGTCATGGAAGGCAGAGGAGAATGAGGTCAGAGAGGAGACAGGAGAACCAAGCAATGCTTTGTACTTCATAGTAAGGAACTAGGCTATTCAAATGGAATGATTTTACTCTAATGCAAAGGGAAGTCATTGAGGGTTTTTTGAGCATGTGGTTAACATGGTCTAATTATGTTTTAAAAATTCAAGAGGCACTAAAGTTTAAAAATAAAGGAATTATCAAAGGTATACCAGGCAAGTGACAATAGAAATCAGGAGTACATTTTAATATCAGATAAGTTTGAATTCAAAGCAAGAAAACAATAAATGAAGCCAAGTAACCTGTCTTAGTCTCCTATGATCACTATGAGAAAGTACCACACGCTCAGTGGCTTAAACATCAGAAATTTTTGTCTCAAAATTCTGGTGGTGAGAAGTCTCAGGTCAAGGGTTGTTTGCATCTGAGGTTGTAAGAGAGAAGTGGCTCTATGCCTCACTCCTCGCTCTGCTGGTTGGTTAGCAATCCTTGGTGTTCCTTGGCTCATACATGCACCCACACCTTTGACCTTGTTTTCACATGGCATTCACATAATGTTTCCTCTATTCATGGCTGTGTCTAAATTTCCCTTTTCTAAGGACACCAGTCACAGTGATTGAGACTCCATCCTCATAACCTTATCTTATCTTGAATACATCTGCAAAGACCCCATTTCCAAACAAGGTCACTTTAGGCGGGACTGAGGGTTAGGACTTCAACATATCCTTTGTGGGGGCTGGGGGGGACACAATTCAACACACAACCTTCATAATGATAAATTAACAACCCTCAACCAAGATAGAACATCATGAATATCACCACACCAAAAATATGACTTTAAGATAATAAATAAATAAAAATTACAAGAAATAAAAAAGAAATATTAAAAACACATTGGTAGTAGGAGCTTTTAGTTCACCTTCCTCATATCAGGACTTCATAAATTGAAAAGAAATAATGTTAAAAAACAAAATTCAACCAAGTAAACTTGAAGATGTAGTTGATTTTATTAACCAATTCATGAATTGAGCAGCATCCCATGTAACAAGCAGAGGGATGCTCCGAGGAGTTGTACAAAATGGAAGATCTTCATAGGAAGGAGAGTGGGGCAAGGAAGTTATTAGTAAAAGAAAAGAAAAATTGTTTCAGGCAAGATCACCTTCCCTTAGGGGTTAGAGCAGGGGGTCTTATCATGCAGATTACCTCGCTAGTGCTGGTCAGGAAATTCCAGACTGGTTTAATATTCCATTCCCTGGAATGGCTAAAACTGCTACTGGGTTAGGTATTAAGTCTTTACGGGTCTTAACATAAGTGACTCCATTTTGCACCTGTTTGTTTTTAACAATAATAAGCATAAAGAAGACCAAAGTAACTTAATTAATAACAGAAAGCTGATTGAAATGATTAAACTCCTTATGCTGAAAACAGAAATTAAACTTACAAGTGTCTATGAACTATTTATAAATATTCAGCATATTATCAGGCCACAAAAAAAAGCCAGAATTTTGAAACTTACAAAGTACAGACAGCCAACATTAACTGAATACAGCACAATAAATAAATAAGAAAATAACAACCCAGAAAAAAAGAAAGAAAAATGAAGATCTTACAGCTAATAATTGTTACATTTCCCTCTCTCAAAAGACGCTTAACTCTGAAAAGTCAAAATAACACTTGTGGTATATTTAGATCATAAAAATAATGAAAACACCACATACCCCTTGCACCTAGAGTATAAGATGGGAGTGGTTCTGAGTTAAATGCCTAACAATAAAAACTTGATAAATAAAAATAATTAAAATCAATGAATCATCAATCTCAACAAGTTAGAGAAAGAAAACACATTAAATCTACACAGAATAAATATAAAAAGAGTCAGAAATTAACGAGTTATAAAACAGCTGATTATTTGAAACAAACAATAAAAACGAGAAATCAATAGCTAGCCTCACCAAGGAAAAAAGGGGGCGGGGGGGAAGCACAAATACATAAGAAATAAGACATTAAGTGAGGAATAAGTACATTGATAAGAAGGAAACTGAACGCTATGTAGGGAATTAAATTTGAAAACTGGATGATTCCTTAGGACAATATAAATTACCAAAACTTATCACAAAAGAAAGAAACGTAAACATCAAATATCTGGAAGAAACACAGATGCTGTCAAAGACCTGCATCACCATCACCACCACCACCACCCTTCTTCCCTCCATCTATGGGAGACCTAGATGATCTTAAGGTCTAGTCAACCAGATCTTCAAGGATGGATATCCCTAATGCAAATTAAGCAGTTCCAGGACACAGAAAAGAAAGAAAGAAAACATTCAATTTTCTTTTTCAATGAAGGCACAGTGTCTGTATCAAAACCCCTAAAGATAACAAGTAGAAAAAAAAAAATCTACAGATTAATGTCCTTGATATTTAGAGGGAGGATACTTGGCCAACCACCCAGTGGAAGAACAAGAGGAAGGAGGAGGAAAAAGAGCAGAAGGTGAAAAAAAAAAAAAGAGGAAAAGAAAGGACAAGAAAAAGAAGAAAAATGAGGGGAAAAATTCCAATAGTCAAAAGGAGAAAATATAGTATCTTCAAAACAGGACACCTTCTAGAAATCCCTCTGTAGATTAAAACATGGCAAAGTATTGATCAACACTGCATCAAAGGGCTTGTTGTTTTAGTCATCACAAAGTTTTTATGTTTTTACAACTATCTTTTCTTCTGCATTAAGTTTTTTTTTAATTTTTTAATGTTTATTCATTTTTGAGAGAGAGAGAGAGACAAAGCGTGAGCTGAGAGGGGCAGAGAGAGAGGGAGACACAAAATCCCAAGCAGGCTCCGGGTTCTGAGCTGTCAGCACAGAGCCTGACGCAGGGCTCGAACTCACAGACTGTGAAATCATGACCCGAGCCGAGTCAGACGCCCAACCCATTGAGCCACCCAGGAATCCCTCTGTTAAGTTTTAAATATAGTCCTATCCCTAAACAAGCTGTTCCTTTTTGAGTGGAAGTGGGCAGGGGGGTTGTGGCTAATTGTGTAATTGACTGCTTCTTTGTTGCTTAGATGGCTAGAACAGATTAGAACTAAAAATGTGGCTTATCTTTAATAAGTGTGTCTATTTTTGACATCATTCTAGGCACCATTTTATGTGCACATTCTGTTATCCTGTTTTCCCTTGCTTCTATTTTTTCAGGCAATCTAGCACTTTATGTTTCTTTGTATTGTCTTAACTCCTTCCCAAAAATGTGTAATCTTTTCTGTGAATATGTAATCCCTTCTGTAAATGTGTAAATAAGCCCTTAACTAGATCAATAGTTGTCAATCTTAGTATACAGATGAGCAAAGTATATAAATGAGCAAAGAAAGCATCACCGTTTGTTTGGAAATGAGAAAAAAATATTTAAAAAATGATGCTGGAAAAACTGACTAAAAACTTATTTCCCTGGGTTTTGCTCATTTTCATAATGCAGTAATAGTTCTAGGGGAAAAGAAACATAAAAATACTAGATCTGTTTCTTCATACATTGTATCCATTGTTTATGTTACAAAAATAAAGTTTAAAAATCTTTCCCACCACCTTGAGATGAGTTGTTTCTTTATGTTTTATTTTGCATTTCATTATTTCATATTTTATATTTAATATACCGTCAAGCATCAGACACCTATTTTGTATGAGACTATAGTTTAGAGATCTTTATCATATGAAGAGAAAAGACTGACAGGAAGTACCACACAATATTCACACTGATTATTTGTGCATGGTTACATTGTTTGCCTTTTTATGCACATGGCACATTATTCAAAAAATACCAAAGGATGCAGAAGTGAAAACTTAATTTCTTCCTTACCCCTATCTCCATCCTCTGCTACGAGCTTCTTCCTTCAAACTTGAAGATTCTCAGTAACATTGTCAGATATATTTTCTTTGGGTGTTTCAGTGACTTAAAACAACTTTTCTCCTCCATAAGTTGTATCTCTAAAATTTAAATTTTGAAATAAAAGAAGCTGTTATTCTTGTGGCAAGTCCTTTGTGAAGACTAGTAAAATGAATAGCAGCCAGCTAAGGCAAAATGAGATGTGAATTCAGGTGTGTTGATCTCTTGTGTCTTTAAATTGGAATACAGCCTGAGCAAGTGGGATAGGAGTTTCCAACAGACTTCTAAAGGGCCAGCTTTGTTCTAGATCAATTCTCCCAATTCTCTTCTTTGGGTGCTAGTTCCTAAAATGGATTTACTTTAGGACTTCTCACAACAGTTCTCCTCTCCATCACTCTTTTAAAATCCATTTTGCAAAACAGAAGTATTACCATTACCTCTTTTTGATAAATGAAGAATCTGATGCATAGAGAAATAAAAGGTAAAAATTATAAAATGGGAGTGAGAAATACTATCTATGGGTAATTTCAATGAATAATTGTGTTAATATATGAGAATGAACTAACATATAATAATTACAAGACTCACTAGTTAATAATATACATGTATGCCTAGCGTATAATACATATATAGGTGGAACTATTATTAATATTTTTATAAACAATACTCAGCACTTGTCTCTATAAACAAAAAAATGATTAAAATTGAGGTTGAACCCTTTCTCATTTTAGCAACAATACCTTTAATTAATTGAAAAAAAATCTACCTCATTTGGATAAACTTTCCATGCAGTATTTACCATAATTTGTAGTATAGTTACATTGCTTTCCTCAGGTGTGTCTAAACAATATAATTCAATGTGGAAGACAGTAAAAAACACATTTAGAGAAAGGTGTCAGAAAATTTAGATGCCCTTTTAGTTTCTTGCACGTATCTTGAGATTACAAACCTGTTCTAGGTGTTAAGCAGTAATTACTGAATCAATATGATAATATACATCATAAAGCATGATAATCCTAAACCCAGGTTTTTGCCAGTTGTCCTGGTGTACCTGCTTATAGGATCACTTTCATTCTTAAAAGTTTGCATACTTGGAATGATAAATAATACAGTCTCTTTAGTTTTAAATGAAAAGTTTTGTGTGTTTTTTTTTTTTTGAAGCCAGAGGTCATTTTCCAAGGAAAAGGAGCCAGTAGAAGGAATGAAAGTTTGAAGGTCTTCTTGACTGCTGTAAGGACCAAAGTCCACTTCTGGTTAGAAAGAACACTTTTCTTTTCTCTCTATCCCTAATCCACACCATTCCTCTCCCATGATGGGCCATGTTCCTCTCCTTTGGTTTTATTTAGCTTTGCTGGGGACTTTTATATTTCATACATATTTGCATATATAATTAATATCTTTTTTATCCTTCTTAATTTCAATATCCCATTTTTCCCATTTGTTTAATTTCATTACCCCCCCTCCCCCTCCAGTCAGTTTTAATAAATGAGGATACTACCTAACAGGGTACCCTACCTGTTCAGGGTGAGAATTTTTTAATAAACCTTTTCTGCTCCCAAATCTGCGTCTTTTCCTATCAGCCAAAAGTCCACCTGAAGCTCAGGGAAGAGTTGACTGGATAGACTCTGAGTTTATTGGGAGAAATCCCCTCAACGACATGTTTCTCTTTTGCGAGACTTGAGTCAGGGAGAGCAAGTTCAAGCCCCAAAAGAAGGCTTAAGGAGCAATCAACACGCTGCTGCGCCTAGTGAACCTTGCCCTTAAAAGGAACATCCTCAAGCTGCAGGTTATTTCTCCACGTGGCAGAGGGCCCTGGGCTCTTCCTGGGGCCTCTACCCGCCCTCTACCAGCAGCGGTTTCCGGCCAGGGTGTGCCGCTGGCCTCCACCATCCCAGGTTGCTCATGCTTCCTTCTAATCACCTGCCTTGGTTGTGGAGAGCCGCCAGCAGCTGGCGCGACAGCTTCTCAGGCCCCCTTCCTCCGCTGAAGCTGCTTCTCCCAGCACGCCAGAACAGGAAGACGGGCCGCACTTGGGTCAGCTGCCCGCGCAGGGACCAGGTAGAAAAGGCCACCCTTGAGGATGGGGACCGCCCCCACAGGCTTGGGGATTTCCAGGATCTGGTGGAAGGCGGCCTAGGAGTTATGTTCAATGGTCAGCTGTCCCTCTGCAGAAGCAGCGCGGCACAGCTCAATCTGCTCTCTTTGCACAGCTCCATCGTTAGGGTTCTGGCCAGTACTTGTTTCCTCGTGTTCGTCAGTTTACTGGTCACTGGGTCTCCCAGCACAGAGTTTATTTTCGCTGTTGGGCCACTTTGATGAGCTGAGTCTTCCTGCGCTGGCCTCATACCTCCTCCTCAGTCAGCTTTGCCTAAGGTTTGCGATAATATTCCCCGTCCATCAGGGAAGCCCGGTATTTGAAACCAGTACGTCTGCGCGCACCTTCCGGAGCCCAGCCTGGAAGCTGCAGGACAGCACTGCGCATGCAGGCCCGGGATCCCACCGCGCTTGCGCAGCCTGCCACGCAGCACGCACGCGCTCTGGGCCGGCCCAGTCTCTCCGGTTTCTTGGGTGGTATTTGTTTCACAAAAAATTTTCCTATGAGTTCTTTCTTAGCCATGTCTCATAGATTTTAGCAAGTAGCATTATGATTTTTATGAATGTCTAATTTGTCGTAAGTTGTTTGAAATTTTAATTTTGATTTCTTGTTTGAGTCATCATCCATTTAGAGGAATGCTGTATGTATAAGCTTTTATTTCCTCGGGATAGAGTGGCTATCTTTTCCACTTTGGTAAAATTTATGGTCCAAGAATACTACTGCCTTTATGATTTCTGGCTTATGAAATTTATGGGGAAATGCACTGTCGCCTAGTGCATGTTCAATTTTTATTACTACTTAATGGACTTTTGAAAGAATATGTATTATGTTTGATATAGAAGCACTATTAATTGTGTTATATGTGTTTTCCATACCCCTTAATTATTTGCTGACTGAAAGGGACATGCCAAACATTTTTATTTATGATTTTGTAGTTTTATTGAATATCTTGTAGTTCTATCGAATATATTCATCTTGCATTTCTAACCCATTTTAAATTATATATTTTATATAATATCAATTAGTGCATAACATTATCTTTTAAGTCTTTGCTTTATTGTGCCTTTTATCTATATGAAATATTCATGGTTCTCACATTTAGTGTTTTGGGTTTTGTTTTGTTTTGTTTTTGGCTTGAATATTTTTGAATACTTTGCCTTCATTTTATTCATACTTGATTGGGATGTCTTTGCCCAGCTATCTGTCAGTCTTTTTCTCTAATTTCCTGTTAACTGTGTCTCTGTAAATAACATGGAGCTGGATTTTTGTTCTCTTATTGATTTAAGAATCCATTTATTTGTTGATTTATCAGAGGAATTTAATTATTCTCCTTTATGGTAATTTGTTTTATTGGTCTTCATAATACTTAGAGATTGAATTTGCTACATAATAGAATATCTAAATATCAGTGGATTAAAAAAAACAAATGGTAGATAAGTTAGCAAAGAAAAGGAAAATGGGTGTTAGGCAGGTAAGAGCTCTGTCCCAGCCTTAGTTTCTTATCTTACTAGAGAGGCCAGAGATACCTCGTGACTGAATTTTGAGAGACCTGGACTCAGACACGGGCTCCTCCACTTCCTATTGTGTAATCCTGGGCAAATTAATTTTTCTAAATTAGATTTCAGTCATACAATATGAATAACCTCCTTTAAAGTATTGTAGGGAGACATAGATGATAATAAATATAAACCATTCAGGGTATACTAAGCATTGACCATTGGCTGACATTTTTGTTTATTACATATTTTGTATAATTCCTTTTTTAATAGGATATCACGGACACACTAGGTTAAACCAAGTTCAGAACAGACTTCCCATTCTATATTTCCTCTGTGTATCTCCACATGTTTTTTATTTATATGAAATTTATTGTCAAATTGGTTTCCATACAACACCCAGTGCTCATCCCAACAGGTGCCCTCCTCAATGCCCATCACCCACTTTACCCTCCCTCCCACCCTCCATCAACCCTCAGTTTATTTTCAGTTTTTAAGATTCTCTTATGGTTTGCTCCTTCCCTCTCTGTAACTTTTTTCCCCCTTCCCCTCCCCCATGGTCTTCTGTTAAGTTTCTCAGGATCCACATAAGAGTGAAACCATATGGTATCTGTCTTTCTCTGTATGGCTTATTTCACTTAGCATAACACTCTCCAGTTCCATCCATGTTGCTACAAAAGGCCATATTTCATTCTTTCTCATTGCCAAGTAGTATTCCATTGTGTTTATAAACCACAACTTCTTTATCCATTCATCAGTTGAGGGACATTTAGGCTCTTTCCATAATTTGTCTCAACATGTTTTATGTCTGTATCCTCCATGTGCAGGAGATCTTTGTTTTTTTCCACCATACCACCTGTCCTTCCTTCCAGAAATTGTGAATGAATCGGAACATTCAGTTCCAGATTGCTGTTGTGGCTTTTTGTTTGCTTGTTTTTAGCACTATACGTCTGGTAAGATTTTTTTTTTTAATATTTGCTTTAGAGCTAAAAATTAACTTTACCAGTTTCATTAGGTACTTTTTTTTTTTAATGTAACATGTTTTATCTTTCTGAATGTTTTCTTTTCCTTGAGTGTTTCCCATTTTCATTTGCAAGGGAAAGTGTGGGTAGTATACTTTCATACCTTGAATGTCACACAGAAATAGTTTTTTCCTTGCTCTCGCGAGTGAACACCAGTTTTCTTGGGTGTAGGATTTTTGGCTTTCAGTCCTTTTTCCTAAAATTTCTATAAATGCTATTCCAGTATCTTCTAGCACTTAAGGCTGCCTGCTAGATACAAAGCTCAGGTCTCTCAGCTCCAAATCTACCCCGTGCCCTCTGCTTTGTGATGTGAGGCCAGGCCTCGGTTATTACATGTGTCCTTTGTCAGCTTGCTTGTGCTCATAGTTGAGCTCTGCCAACAAGGGTGTGAGAGGAGACAGAAAGCCTAGGGATGGATGTTTTGTATCTGTTTTTTCTCAGCCTCACTCAGGCAATAGCTTTTCACTCTGGTAGCAGTCCGTGGTTCTGGTTTCCAGTTTTTCCAACACTGCCAAAATCAGGCTCACATCATCTCCTCCTCAGAGGTGCCACCACCAGCCAGGCCAGCTAGGACCCCTCCTCCAAGGTCTGCAACTCAATTCCAAAGGGCACCTCTTTTAAGATCTAATGTTGATAATGCTGACCTCTTTTTCCTTTTTTGTTGGTAACTTTTTCAGTTAAGTTCTGTATTTTGAGATCATTGGTGAATCACATGCAGTTGAAAGAAATAAGATAGAGAGAGCCCAGTTACCCTTTACCCAATTTCCCCCAATGGTTGTATCTCACAAAACTACAGTGTAATGACAGCCAGGATATTGACATTGAGATAGGCAAGCTACAAAACATTTCCATAACAAAGATCCCTCATGGTTTTGGTTTTGTTTTTTGTTTTGTTTTGTTTTGTTTTGTTTAGTTTTGTTTTTACAGCCAGATCCACTTCCTTCCCATCTTAACACTCTTCAACCATGGCAACCAACAGTCTGTCTTATATTTGTTACTTTTGTGATTTTTTTTGTGTGAGTTGATTCATCCTTTTATTTTTTATTTTTATTTTATTTAAATTCAAGTCAGTTAGCACACAGTGATACAGTATAGTCTTGGCTTCAGGAATAGAACCCAGTGATTCATCTCTTATATATGATACCCAGTGCTCATCCCCAAAAGTGCCTTCCTTAATGCACATCACTCATTTAACCCCTTTTTGTTGATCTCCCAGACAACCCTCAGGGTGCAGCTTCTTTCAGTTACTACCTCCCTATAACTCCCATATTGTCCTTCTACCTTTCCCATCCTCCGGTGCTGTTTATTAGATTTTTAGAATCCCACTAGGAACACTAATTGTAATTTGACCAAGTTTAATTACATGTTCTGTATTAGTGTTTTCATAGGAGGTCATTTCATCTCTTTCCTCTGCTTGATTCTCCTATTTTCTTACATTTCCCACGTAACTGGCATTTTCTATTGTCTGCTAATACTCATTCATGAAGATTTAGAGATTCAGTGTCCCTCGTTTACTGTGTTGGCTGTTACTTGTGTTCTCTAGGTACACAAAACTATCTACCAAGTAAATTGGCAGTTTTAAGCCCCACTGTGGAAATCAGTCTCAATTTACTGTGAGTTTTCCCACATAGACAAACATGGGAGATCATGCTGTGGCCAGCAATTCTGCAAACAAGGCTTTCTCTGGAACAGGTCTCACATTTTTCTCTGACTGCTTTCCCGGATGCTTCTGGAAAAAAAATAGTGTTGCCGCTGCTAGCCAAGAGATTCCCCAGCAGTGATGGTGTGGCTTCAGAGTCTCCTCCAGGCCTCTCTGGCTTTGTGGCTTCATCTTTAGTCTGTGGGCTCAAGTGGAGGGCTTTCTACCCCACAAACAACCAATGCTTCCAGATTTTGCCCCTCCAACCCAAGAAAAATTTACACATCCCCTCGGAAATCCCTCCTAATATCTGTCTGACTCGGTGAACAGTGTTCACAAGATGTTAGCTCCCAGTGCCTACTTTTGGTTGGGTATACATTTTCCTGTTTGTTATATATTATTTCTGGATAATATTTTTTAGGTTTGTGGCATGAGGTTGGTATTTTTCTTAGTTTCAATGAAACTAACATTTTCTCTTTTGGGGTGGGAGGGGGGTTAATTTCTGCAGTTTAGAGGATTGTAAACATACGGCCTGCCGTCATCTTTCTGGAAGCTTTGCAATATATGATTTATACTTGAAAAATCACTAAAGAGATTTAGTGAAAGAGAAAAAAATCATGCGTAAAGACAAGAAAAAGATTTCGTGGAAGCTATTAATCATTATCAGTACCCAATATCCACTCCCAACATCTTTCCTGAGCCTCAGAATACATTTCTAACTGCTGTTAAACCCACAGACTTAGTAATATCTCCATCAACACCTAATGTAAATGTTAAAATGGAGCTTATAGTCAATGGTGAGACCCCAAGGAAATAGATGCCAGTAACTCCCAGGTATTAAAGAAGCTGCAATATTGTCACTTACAAAGCCGTTGGAAGAAAACCATCTGAAGCTCTTGGCTCTTACCCAATGACATGTAAATTATGGTAAGTTAGTTCTTTATATGTTTTGGATACTAACCCTTTATCAGATATGTCATCTGCAGATATTTTCGCCCGTTATGCAGGTTGCCTTTTAGTTTTGTTGATTGTGTCCTTCACTGTGCAGAAACTTTATTTTCATGAATTCTTAATAGTTTATTTTTGCTTTTGTTTTCCTTGCTTCAGGAGACATACATGGTAAGAAGTTGCTATGGTTGATGTCAAAGAGTTACTACCTGTGTTCTGTGCTAGGATTTTGATGGTTTCAAGTCTCACATTTAGGTCTTTAATCCATTTTTAATTTATTTTTGTATATGATGAAAGAAAGGGTTCTAGTTTCATTCCTTGGCATGTTGCCGTCCAGTTTTCCCAACATCATTTGTTGAAGAGACTCTTTTTCCGTTGGATATTTTTTCCTGCTTTGTAAGAGGTTAATTGGCCACACAGTTGTGGGTTCATTGCTGGGTTTTCTGTTCTGTTCCATTGATCTCTGTGTGTACTTTTGTGTCCGTACCATACTGTTTTGATCACTACAACTTTGTAATATAACTTGAAGTCTGGAATTGTGATGTCTCCAGCTTTGCTTTTCTTTTCCAAGGTTTCTTTGGTTATTTGGGGGTCTTTTTTGGTTCCACACAAATTTGAGGATTGTTCATTTCTGCGAAAAATGCTGTTGCTCTTTTGATAGGGATTCCATTAAATGTGTAGATTTCTTTGGGTAGTATAGACATTTTAATAATATTTATTCTTCCAATCCATGAGCATGGAATATTTTTCCATTTCTTTGTGTTGTCTTTAATTTCTTTCATTAGTGTTTTATAGTTTTACTCAGTACAGGTCTTTCACCTCTGGTTAGGTTTATGCTTAGGTATTTTATTGTTTTGGGTGAAATTGAAATTATTATTGGTTCGTTAATTTCTCTTTCTGCTGTTTCACTATTGGTGTATAGAAATGCAATAGATTTTTGTATGTTGATTTTGAATTCTGTGATTTCACTGAATTCATGTATGTATCAGTTTTGGCAGATTTTTGGTGGCATCTTTTGGGTTTTCTATATAGAATATCATGTTATCTATAAATAGTGAAAGTTTGACTTCTTTCTTGCCTATTTGGATGCCTTTTATTTCTTTTTGTTGTCTGATTGCTAGGACTTCCAGTACTATTTTAAATAACAGTGGTGAGAGTAGACATCTCTGTCTTATTCCTGACTGTAGAAGAAAAGCTTTCAGTTTTTCCCACTAAGGATGTTATTAACTGTGGGTTTTTCATATTTGGCCTTTATTGTGTTGAGGTATATTCCCTCTAAACCTAATTTGTTGAGGGTTGAACGGATGTTGTACTTTTTCAGATGCTTTTTCTGCATCTATTGAAATGATCATATGGTTCTTATCCCTTCTTTTATTAATGTGGTGAATCATGTTGATTGATTTGTAAATGTTGAACCACCCTTGCAACCCTGGAATAAATCCCTCTTGTTTTTAAATTTTTTTTTACTGTTTATTTATTTTTGAGAGACAGAGAGAGATAGACCACAAGCTGGGGAGGGGCAGAGAGAGAGGGAGACACAGAATCCCAAGCAGGCTCCAGGCTCTGAGCTGTCACAGAGCCGGATGCGGGGCTTGAATTCATGAACCGTGAGATCATGACCTGAGCTGGAGTCAGATGCTTAACCGACTGAGTCACCCAGGTGCCCCTGGAATAAATATCCTTTGATCATGGTAAATGATTTAAGGAATTTATAAAACTCAACACCTAAAAAGCAAATAATCCAATTAAAATGTGTAGAAGACATGAATAGACGTTTTTCCAAAGAAGACATCCAGATGACCAAGAGACACATTAAAAGATGCTCAACATCACTCATGATCAAGGAAATACAAATCAAAACTATAAAGAAATATCACCTCACACCTGTCAGAATGGCCAAAATCAACAACACAGGAAACAACAGGTGTTCGCAAGGGTGTGGAGAAAGGGGAACCCTCCTGCACTGTTGGTGGGAGTGCAAACTGGAGCAGCCACTCTGGAAAACAATATGGAGTTTCCTCAGAAAGTTGAAAATAGAACTACCATATGATTTAGCAATTGTGCTACTAGGTATTTACCCAAAGAATACTAATTCAGAGGGATATATGCAACCTGATGTTTATAGCAGCATTATCTACGATAGTCAAATTATGGAAACAGCCCAAGTGCCCATTGACTGATGAATGGATAAAGAAGGTGTATTGTATGTATATACAATGGAATACTTGTCAGCCATAAAAAAGACTGAAATCTTGCCATTTGAAACAACGTGGATGGAGCTAGAGGGTATTATGTTAAGCATAATCAGTCGGAGAAAGACACTGTGTGAATTCACTCGTGGAATTTAAGAAACAAAATAGATGAGCAAAGGAAAAAGGGAGTCAGACCAAAAAACAAAAAAAATTTTTTAATAAAGTGTATTTATTTATCTTGAGAGAGCGCAAGAGAGTGAGCACAAATGGGGAGAGGGGCAAAGAGAGAGAAGAGAGGGAAACCCAATCAGGCTCCACACTGTCAGCATAGAGCCCAACACAGGGCTTAAGCTCACAAACTTTTGAGATCATGACCTGAGCCCAAATCAAGAGTCAGATGTTTAATCTATTGAGTCACCCAGGTGCCCCACAAACTTTTAACTATAGAGAACAAACTGATGTTTACCAGAGGGAGATAGGTAGGGACATGGGTAAAATAGGTGACGGGGATTAAGGAGGACACTTGTGATGAGCACCAGGTGATGTATGGAAGTGTTGAATCAAGATATTGTACACTTGAAAACAGTATAAAAACTTTAAAAAGTTAGGGTAAGTTGGAAATAGCAGAGGATTTTTGGAACAAGTTCTGTTGTAGCAGAGGTATGGGAGTGCTTCCCTCTCACATCAAGCCTAAGGAAAGGCTTAAGAGGAACCACTCAGAATTTTCAGTTTGCATCTCTGGGAACTCTGAGGACACAGAGGACTGACATCTGGTTCGTTTGTGGAGAGGCGCTGTTGTTGGGCTAGCTGCTCTATGGAGAAGTTGTCACACTGAAGATAGTTTGTCCTTTTACTATTTGTTGGGACAAAGAATGCTTGAGCTGTTCCACCTGCCAGATAGGGGTCACATGTGAGAGTCTTCTCTTGCCTGCTCAACTAGGCATCTGGAGGGGTAGGGGTTCCAGCAAAATAAAGGCATGTGAGATGTACTGAGAAAAGAATTGTGAGCAACCAGTTCAAGAACATGCTTCCACCCAATTTAAGGGAATCGCAAAGGGGACCCTTAGTGATTAAGTATTATCCAGACTGCAACCCTTTCTGCCCTTTCCCTTTGCATTTCTGATCCCCTTTATTTTCTTTAACTTTATTTTCTTAGCATGTAACTTCTAACATACCATGTAAGTTACAGATTAGTCATCTTTTTTTTTTTTAAATGTTTATTTCTGAGACAGAGACAGAGCATTAGTGGGGGAGGGGCAGAGAGAGGGAGACACAGAATCAGAAGCAGGCTCCAGGCTCCGAGCTGTCAGCACAGGGCCCGACATGGGGCTTGAACTCACAGACCACAAGATCATGACCTGAGCCGAAGTCGGAAGCTCAACCGACTGAGCCACCCAGGCGCCCCGTAGTCATCTTTGTATTTTCTAGATGCTAAGATCCAAAAAGGCAGGGATCTTTGTACATGTTGTTCACTGATAGTTCCCAATCACCAGAATGATATTTGGGTCATGATAGGTACTAAAAATATATATATATATATTTGCCTAATTTGAATATGAATTGAATTGGTATCTCCAAAGAGCAATGGAATAGCCCATGCAAGTAAATATTAAACACCTCCCCTTCCCAGACCCCCAGGGTGAGAGCATAGTGATCTAACAGCAGTCAAGTCCAGCGTTTCCTTCTCTGATCTCCCTTTTCTGTTCATTCTCTAACCTTGACCTACAATTCTGGAGAGGCTGGAGGTGGCTTAGTCAGTGTGCAACTAGAAACAAAAACTCAAAAAGGGTTAATAGGGAGGAGACTGACCTTTTTCCCAGTACAGGTAACCTGCCCAAGGAACACCTGAGCTGGAAGGGAGTAAAGCTTTAATTGTAACTAAAATTCAGTTTTACTATTAGTATTACTAATAATATACTGGACTGAACATAAAAAAAAAGAATGGCTGGAAAACTGTAAATGACTGGAGGAATGTTTAGTTACCTAAAGTTGACCTGAAAAGTCATGGAGGCTGCAAAAGGTTTCATCCAAATGCCTTGAGGGTTTGGAATGGGAAAACTTCTGATAACATTCCACCAGCTCTGCTTCTTCCATAAACCAGGCACATTCGCATGTTAAACGCACTCATATTCTTTTCCTCATTTACAGCACATTCCCTCCTGTCAAAATCCTGACTATCCTTTTACATGGACATGTTGGGACTGTTTCTTCTCCAGTATCACAGACATTTCAAGTCCACAGTTTATGTCCAATAGCCCTCATTTCCAGCATGTAATAAAGTGCCTGACACATTTAAAGCACTTAATAAATGTTTGATGAGTGAAGAAATGAATAAACGATGGGACTTCTTGAGATCAGAAAGCTTTATGAGCGGTAGGAGGGACAAACTTTATTCTAAAGTATATAGGAATGAAAATTACATAAGTAAAATGAGTGAGTGTGTGTCATTTATTGAAGACCTAGTAAAGGTCCAATCAGTTTCTCTTGAGTGAAAGAATGAATGAATTAATTCATGCATGCATGCATGCTAACATAAATGTGTGAAAAATGGCTGCATATATAGGCAAGGTTAAAAGAGTAAACACAATTTTGTTGGTTTATTTATTCATCTATATATCAATACAATTATTTGGTCCTTGTTTTGTTTTTTTTTTTTTTTTCCAGATGATCCTTGTATTTGTACTAAGCATTGGGTCTCTCATAATCTATTTCATCAACTCTTCTGAGTGAGTAAAATCCCCAGTCATCCTTGTCTTCTGTGTCATTAGGTTGCCAGCTAATTTGGAATTTTCTGCCGGGAATAATGTTTAATATGCTTTCAGGCATACACACATATAAACTCATTAAAAAAAGGGTGAGTATTCCCCCCATGAAGCACTAAATCTAGTTTCACCAGAAAATGCATGAGTTTCCCCTGTATCCTGTCATTGTGCATTGCTACGGGCTGTGGTGCTGTATACACATCTATTTTAGAGTCTCTGAGACTAGAAGCCTCCAGCTGTGGTCTCCACCCTTGGACCACTCCTGAGGGTGTTCTGTGTCTTTGGAATCCTTAAGTGTTGAAACAGAATCTTTATAGTTGTTTCAGGGTTTGTCATAGGTTTCAAACAACTTTGGATGGGTTTGAAGATGGAACATGCTAGATCTCACCTGGGATAAAGGAGCAAGTTATTGTCTGCTCTTCTCTGAAGCCGTTCTCATCTTCTATACCCAAGTTAGAATGGTTTCTTGGACACAGCCTAATCTAATCTGAGCTCCACGCTGATCAGCTGGGAATTACACTGGATTTCTAGCTGAAGTAAAATTGGTATTATGGGGCCACAGAAGTCAGGCAATTTTGGAAATGCTAGGGAAAATATTAGTCTTTGCTTTGTGAACTCCTTACTGACCTTTTAGGAAATTTTCTTTACATTTGGGTTCATATCAGTCCATTTGACTTAGTGTAGGTCTGTATGAGAAGGGCACAGATGTCAAAATGTCCTGGCTGGGCAGATAGTTTTGCAAACCAAGAAGAGCCACATAATCTCTGTGCATCTGAATCCTCATCGATAAAACAGAAATAGAACCAATAAACTCTATGAAAGGATGAACAGGTAATTGTCCTGTTATTTTCAGCTCCACATGCAGTCCTGTGGTTTTGTTTGTGCATACCTTTCCTCCCAAGGGAAAAGTAATTTCCTTAAAATGTGAACGTAAGTGTCTTGCATTAACCATTCATGGTGAATAAATAGAACATTGCCTACTCTTTATTTGGTCTTCTATAGTAAAACTTTTAAAATGTACATCTGTATAAATGGTTCTTATTTCTTTTCCAGCCCTGTTGGAAGCTGTTCTTCATACCAAGACAAAACCATCCCTATTGATTTGACTTTCAATGTGTTCTTTAGTTTCTATTTTGGGTTGAGAGTAAGTATCTATGGAAAGTGGGAGGAAACAAATGAACACAACAGGTGCAACGTAAAGAGGTCTTTATGTGCCTTAGTTGTACAATCTGCCTCTGTTTTCAGGCTCTACAGCTAGAGGGTGTGTGCCCTAACCTGTCCAATGTATAAAGAGACATGAAAACTCTCCCTTGCACTTAACACTGTATCTAGGCCAAAAATTCTGGTGCAAATGAAAATGATTCCTTTGGATACCCTGTCACACTGTCCTCCTTATTGGCTTCCCAACCTACCACTGAGAAAGCTTTACTAATAATCACAAGCTAGGAAACCTGAGGAACAGCCTCTGAAATGTCATTGGCTCAACCGATTCCACTGATGGGACATGTGCCATATAATTGTATAAAATACTTTAATAGCTTTGTTTCATTTTTGTTACACTCATCTATTAAATAGTTCTATCATTCCATAGGCATTTATTGAGGATCCATCATAGGTCTAGATTTCAATGTATTTATCCATCACATGTTTATGGGAGACTATATATATATATGTGTGTGTGTATATATATGTGTGTGTAGGTATATATATACACACACACATATATCTGTATTTTTATGACTTTCCTTCAAAACTTAACTCTGACCACACTGACCATCAAAATCTTTTTATAGTAATTTATCCCTCTATATATGCTTGCTTTCTTAATCCAAATAAGGAAGCTCATAGACACAGGTCTTGGCCAGCCAAACTTCTAGAAAGTTGTACTTTTTCCATTAAGGGCCATTTTAAATCATGTATCTTTGTTCACAAGTAGGAGGCTTTAGGGGCATCTGGGTGGCTCAGTTGGTTAAGCATCTGACTTCAGCTCACGTCATGATCTTGCTGTTCATGAGTTCAAACCCTGCATCAGGCTCTGTGCTGACAGCTTTGGAGCCTGGAGCCTGCTTCAGATTCAGTGTCTCCCTCTCTCTCTGCCCATCCCCCACTCACACTCTGTCTCTGTCTCTCAAAAATGAATACATGTTAAAAAAAATTTTAGGAGCGCCTGGGTGGCTCAGTCGGTTAAGCGGCCGACTTCGGCTCAGGTCATGATCTCGCGGTCAGTGAGTTCAAGCCCCGCGTCAGGCTCTGTGCTGACAGCTCAGAGCCTGGAGCCTATTTCAGATTCTGTGTCTCCCTCTCTCCGACCCTCCCCCATTCATGCTTTCTCTGTCTCAAAAATAAATAAACGTTAAACAAATTTTTTTAAAAGAGGCATTATATAATTCTATATATCAGAAAGCTCTAAGAGCATCAATAGGTTCAAAGTGTTTATTCTGATGTGTAAGTGTTAAGATCTGGTGAGTAAAATGGGTTCATGTTCATTTACTGAACACCCATTAAAGGAAGTTCTCTGTAAAAAAAAAAAAAAATTAGAGTTTATTTATTTATTTTGAGAGAGAGGGAGAGAGACTGAGAAGGAGAGGGACAGAAAGAGGGAGAGTGAGAATCCCAGGCAGGCTCCATGCTGTCAGCTCAGAGCCAGATGCGGGCTATGAGATCATGACCTAAGCTGAAACCCAAGAGTCCTGCTTAACCGACTGAGCCACCCAGGTGCCCCTGAAGGTACAGTCTTTATGTAAATACATATTTATCTACATGTCTATACTAATATATATTCAAGTATATAGCTATCTGAGTACATATGCGTGTGTATGTATAGGTATGTAATAGATTGAGATCAAAGCGTCAGTTGAGTGAGATGAGTTAAAGCCACTGGTATGTTCATTTTTAAATTCTCGAGGGTAACAGAATATGGAGTCTTTTGTTTCCATTTCATAGTTTGTGGCAGCGGATGACAAGATCAAGTTTTGGTTGGAGATGAATTCAATTGTAGACATCTTTACCATTCCACCAACCTTTATTTCTTATTATTTGAAGAGTAACTGGCTAGGTAAGTGCATTGTGGGAATCAGGTGTAGTCTCTCAAAAATAAATAAATAAATTTAAGTCTTCCACTTTCACTCATAAGTATCCTTCATTTCCATTTTTTAAATGGCCTAAATGCCATTTAAAACCATTTTTCACCATGATTATATGATTTTGTAATATATTTTTAAAACCTGTTTTTTTTTAAACCTCAGTACCTGGTAACGTACCTGATGCACAGTAGGTGACACTGGTTATTTATTGTTTGTGGACTGATTCATCCACTGTCTGAGAGGCAAGGTCCAAACCCCCCGTCCCCCTGAGGCACCTATATGCTAGAATCCCACGTGGACTGGAAGAGATGAAAAGTCTCCACTGGTCTCTCAAAGCAATAAATCATCATATCCAGACAGGCTGTGACATGTTATATATCTATCTAACTGCTTACTTTGTCTTTATGGGCAGTGCATGGACATTAAGTGGCTTCTATCAGTTTTTATGGAATTTTATATTATTATTTATTACCTATCAAATATTCCTTGCTGTTGGAATTATCAAACTACGTAAAGTAAAATATCATGGGAAAGCTGAGGAACAGACCATAGAGATTCTATAATCAGGAGTTTAAGTGGTTAATAACTAATTTACTGTCTGTTCTAAAGAGGAATTCTATAGGGTGAAATGTGAGTAGTGCTTATTATATGCGAGGCCTGCTCCCACATGCTTTCTATGATTAGTTCAACAGCCCTATGGGCTAGGTACTTTTAATTCCCATTTTGTAGATGAGGAACTAGAGACATGAAGGGAATTGCTTTAGATTACAACAGCTGTTAAGTGTTAGGGCCAGGATCTGAACTAGAGCTCATGCCCTTAAACCCGTGGCCTTACATTGTATGTGAGCATCTCAGAGATAGAAAGAAGGTAAGTGGTCCCGATTGTGTTACAACCCTGACTACTTCCGGAAGTGACCCTCTTCTTTTGGCAGATTTGTCCTTTTGATTGCTTTGTAGGTTTAAGGTTCTTAAGAGCTTTGCGGCTGCTAGAGCTCCCTCAAATCTTGCAAATTCTCCAAGCCATCAGAACCAGGTAAATGCTAGCCCTGCCGTAAGTCCTGCTTGCTTGCTGATTTGGATTAGGAAATTAAAAATGTAAACTGAACCTTCAGTTCCTTTCCCATCGGAATTTCAGTGTAAACCCCATGAAATCCCTTAGCTCCTAAGATATTATTCATCCCCTTACTCCTGTTGTATTAATATCACATGCTGACTAGGAAGTTGACAATCATTTGAGTCTGTTTTGTAGAGCTACATTGTGTAAGTCCATTTAGACTTTAATTCTGCCTCCTCCCCCCCAAAAAAATTAAAATGAAAGCAATCCAAAGGTTTTGGTTCTATATACTTGCTATCATGAATCACGTCTCTTCTATCTAGGAATGTGAGACAGTTTTTCTGACCGTGAGGCACCCAGTAGCAGCAATGAAATCGCTTACAAAAATAGAGCTGCCTAAATGTCTCAAAAAAAAATTGCAAACTACCTTTGAGCAGCAATACTTCTAAAGTGTTATGCAGTTTGGTTTAATGTTACCCACTGAAAATCTTCATGCTTCTATGTTCTCCCCAGAAACATCAAATTTTATAGGCCAGGTGATTTCGCTGCTAGGCGTTCGTGCATCATGGAGCAGTTGGGATTAGAAAGGGCTGTTCTTGTGTAACAGGTAACCCTACCTGAAAACCACAGAGATTTCAGCTAAACTCTAGAACTTTACTTAGGACATAGGAGCTTGTCCAATCCTTTTCACTGAAAGAGCCTGGTATGAGTTTAGCGAGACATTTCTGTGATCTACTCAAAATTCCATTTTGCAGACCCATTCTCTGGATTCCCAGGACACTGCACTTTGTACTGTTACTTTAGACAATGTGGCAATCTATTAAATTTAGTTTATGATGATACATATATATTTGTAAAAGCAATATAATATCAGGCTGGTGGATAGCATAGCAAAGTGTAAAATTTTTGAACAAGCGTGTATGACTGGGTATGTTCAGAACTGGGCATCTCAGACTCTAATTTGCATATGAATCAAACAGAGGATCCCTACAACAATGCAGATCTGTAGATCAGGGGTGGGGGCTGGGATCCTGCATTTCTAATAATGCTCCCAGGTAAGCGCACCATTGCTTCTGGCCCATGAACCACACTTAGAATAGTCGGATTTTAGAGGACTTGTGTTGTTCTGGAATCTGTCTGAACCCAAAAACTTTTTGTCTTTCTTCCTCTAGCAGTTCAGTGAAGTTTTCCAAACTGTTATCAATAGTCCTCAGTACCTGGTTCACTGCTGCAGGATTCATTCATCTGGTAAGCATTTCCTCAAACTCTCAAGTGTTTCTGGTCAGCATGAACATCTTTCCTTTAAAAAATGCAGGCAGACCTTCTGAACTCCTGTCTCTTTCACTGTAACCAGTGTGCAGTTTATCTTTTTACCTCCCCTTTCTTGGTCTTCTGCACTCCCATATTCTCCACAAATACGTGTTTCCTGCAGTCAAGGTATCTATGTTCCTTCCTTCAACATTCAAAACTTGCTCTTAAGAAAGGATCTAATAAGCTTACACTTCAAAATTATAAGCAGTAGGTGAACCTTATTGTTGTATCTTCATAGGAGTCTCAGCATTTAAAAAAAAAAGTCAAAGAAATGAAAGCAGTGAGAACTGTCACACTTATGAACTAGGAGAGCTGTGGGAGACAAATTGCTAGGTTACAAAGGGGAGCTTTAGGGCTTTCTCAGTTCTCCCGAAATCCATCTGCATATATAGCTGCCTCCTTTGCCTGTAGGAAAGGCTCATTTTTTTTTAAAGTTTTTAAAAATTTATTTATTTTTGAGAGAGAGAGAGAGAAAGAGAGAGACAGCTTGAGTGGGGGAGGGGCAGAGAGAGAAACAGAATCCCAAGTAGGCTCCAGGCTCTGAGCCATCAGCACAGAGCCTGATGCGGGCCTAGAACTCATGAGCTGTGAGATCATGACCTGAGCTGAAGTCGGATGCTTAACCGACTGAGCCACACAGTCATCCCAGGTGCCCTGAGGCTCCTTCTTATTTCACATAATCAGCGTTATAATAAATGGATTTCAACAATAAGGAACAAACTCTTGGACTTCATTGCTTGAGGACAGTTGAGGAGCAGTCATTGAAAATGCAGAAATTGAAATAGGATGTTGAAAGCAAAGGTCTTTGAGAAAAGGAAACAAAACAAAAAGCACAGCAGGAGTCTTTTTCACTTGAGTCCTCTCAAAATTAATTAAAGCATTAATGGCAAAACAGAAAAAGAATTTTAAAGTTACCATTCAGCTGATCAAGAAAAATGCCAAACACCAAATGTAAACCATGATCCGAGCCTTCAAAAAATCTGAAACCAGCCACATCCCTCCTCCATCCTCAAGCAGGAGAGAAATTTCCTTGAAAGAAGATCACAGTAGTACAAGCGGATCCCTGGCTCTAGAGGGTTGCACCTAGGTGCATGGGCCCGCCATGGGAGCAGCAATCATCAGTGTCTTTTTGGAGACCTGCTGGCCATCACAGAATGGTAGGCAAGAGTGCTCAAGGAGAAACTTTTTTGTCATCAATAGCAGTTCCCCATGAAGGGCTCTTAGGCTGAATGTGGCCTATAGACCTATTTTGTCTGACCTAATTATGTTTGTATTTTCTGTTCTAATTTTTTATTGCTTTCTAACTTTTACAGAGAGCTCACATAAAATCCCAGATTTCTGGATTCTTTGGGAAAATACAAAGTTTGGCAATCCAGTCTCTCAAGGCCACTACCAGTCCTAGTTGTAGACTTGATGCTCTCTGTTAACAGCATGTGCTCTTGAGTTGGACACAGCCAGACTCACTTGAATCAAAGTCTGTTGCTTAACCCTTCTAAGCATGTGAACCTTGCTAGTCACCCAGGTGAGGAGACCTCCAGCAAGGATATATGCAGAGGAAGAAGAAGCAACCAGATGGCTTGTGACTTAAGGGGATCCACTGTGAGTCACCCCAATGTCTGGAATGTTGATAGCCTAGAAGAGCTATATCCCAGAGCGTAGAAAATGGCAGATTTGCTTGGGAGGATATTTGAAATGACAAACCAAAATAAAAACTATAATTGTCCCAACTCACCAGCTGCACATATAACTACTGGCCTTCACCTAAAAGTTGATACCCTCAGGGCACCTGGGTGGCTCACTCGGTTAAGCGTCCGACTTCGGCTTAGGTCATGATCTCGTGGTTTGTGAGTTTGAGCCCCGCGTCGGGCTCTGTGCTGACAGCTCAGAGCCTGGAGCCTGCTTCAGATTCTGTGTCTCCCTCTCTCTCTACCCCTCCCCCACTCACACTCGGTCTCTCACTCCTCCAAAAATAAATAAACATTAAAGAAAAATTTTTTAAATTTGATACCCTCAAAAGGTGAGTGTTAACCAGAAGTAATCAAGAATTCTGCCAAAAATAACAAGGGGATATAGTGGAGAAAATAGAGAAAAGAGAGAAAAGAAGAGAAGAGAGACATCAGCATAACAACAGTTCCTTAATATAACACTTAAAAGAACAATAATTACAAGATAATTTGTCCAAGGAAACGGAGAAGAAAAAAAAATCCATATTTGAGAAAAAATGCAAATAAAAGGGTTTAAAAACTAAAAATACTAATTCAAACAAAATATATAAGGTTTTAAATAAAAGACTATTAAACAGTAGCAGGAGTTGGAAAACAGGCTGAATGATATCAGAGAAAAAGAAGAATGATATCAGAGGAAAAAGTATTACAGAGCTGAAAATGACATTAGAGGAAACCAAAATGTAATCAAACGTGACACAAACATGCTCAGGAACATAGTGGACAGGATTGCAGCAATGTGACATGGAAAAGAACAAAGGCATTCCAGCAACGTCAACTGAACATACTCTAAAATTAGTGTTCCTAGAGCAAAGGACAAGACAGGTGACACCAGAAGAAGTCACCAAAATAAAGTCTTGAATCTGTGGGTTAAAAAAAAATTAATGTTTATTTTTGAGAGAGACAGAGACAGAGCATGAGTGGGGGAGGAACAGAGAGAGGGAGACAGAGCCCCCGAAGCAGGCTCCAGACTCCGAGCCCACAGCCGGATGCAGGGCTCAAACTCACAAACTCTGAGATATGACCTGAACTGAAATTGGATGCTTAACCAACAGAGCCACCCAGGCACCCCTTAAATCTGTGGGTTAAAGGGTATATCATGTCCCAGTGTTGCAGGATTCTTTAGCTCAATACCCAGGGAAACTTGTCTTGCCACTTCGAAGAATGAAGAGGAGAACACAGAATAAAATGAGCAGCAGGCAAAAGTTTTTATTAAAAAGTAAGAATAGTGGAAGCAAGGATCGTACAAAAGCTCTCTTTGAAGATAAGGGGCACATGAAAGTGAATGCCCCAGATGATAGGCAAGGGACTTTATTTTATAGGGTTTTGGCCCATTCCTTTTTCTTTGTTCCCTTTGTTTCTTTTTAGGTTCTTTTTTTTTTTTTTTATTGGTCTGATAACTATAAATGCAGACTTGTTTATTCCTGAGGGGAACCTGGGGCAGGAGTAGGTGGTGCTTGTTACATTTGTAAGGAAAACTTTGTGTCTGAGAGAGGTTTCCTCATGGTCAGGCCCCAGGAGAGATTTTTCCGAGGTAGTTTTTCTCATGGGTAGATGTTCCTAGCATTCTTTTCAAATATGTGGTTTGCTCGCTCCCAGGGACCTTCAAGCCCTAGCCTCTCCCTTTCTGCCTACTGAATCCTATCTTTCCCTATCATACCAGGAAAAATGACACAAATTATTTATTCCAACCATATTATGGAGCAGTTTACTGATTTTCAAGGATAAGGAGAGAATCCAAGCAGAACCAAGCAAAGTCTATAAAAGGGGGAGAAATGAAACTCGCCTCCAATTTGTCAATGTCCATCGTTACCAGAAGGTGATAGAGTAGGGTCTGCAAAGTTGGTGTGAAAGTATAAGCTATCCTGTCATTTTAAATATTCAAGAGAAAATAGCACCCAGGAGTCCCTTTTAAAAGCATATCTCGAGGGGCGCCTGGGTGGCTCAGTTGATCATGTGTCTGACTCTTGGTTTCAGCTCAGGCCATGATCTTGCAGTTCGTGTGATTGAGCCCCACGTTGGGCTCTGCGCTGGCAATGTGGAGCCTGCTTGGGATTCTCGCTCTCTACCCCCCTCTGCCCCTCTCCTGCTTGTATGTGCCTGTGCTCTCTCTCAAAATAAAAATAAATAAACTTAAAAAATAAGTACCTTGATGGTAAAATCCAGCCATATAGGAGATGAATCAAAACTAGGAACTCAGGAATGAGGAAACCATGATATAAAGTAATGGTGGGGATTATTGAATGAATTAAAAACAGCGCTAAGGCATAGCCAAAGGCGTTATGGCTACAGACTAGGGCACACATGTACCATGTAAAGATAACATAAATTGTGTGAGTGATGGCAAGGTAAGAGGAGAGGGGGGATCCCCCTAGCGTCCTCCATAGCATTTCTTATCTGAAGTTGAACGATGTCAAGCTTGAAACATAAAATTTCAGTTCTGAAATATGAAGTTAAAAATAGATGATAACTCAGTATCTTAACATTGGTCCAAAATCCTTTACCTTAACTTTATCTTATCTCCCATCTGGGTCTCTGCTCACATGGTTTTGGAGGAAGAGCAGAGTGGACAAGGGAGCCAGCAGCAGGCCACCAACTCTTGGAGAGTGCTGGGAGGGAGGGAGGGAAGAGGTTTGAAACACTAAATACCCCCAAAGAGAGTGAGCTGAACCTTAAAAATGTTACTTAATTTATTGTGAGGGAGAATTCCAGGTTGCAATAAACTTAGTTTTAGTTTATACAACAGGTTGTACCAAGATACGATCTAATCCCTGTGCTATGATGCTGTTAACAGACACTATGGGGTTTCAGTTTAAAACTGTCTCAGGCAACTCTTTTAATCCTGAGGGAATATATATGACATAATCTGTGTGTTTTAAACGGGTTTTCTTAGAATGTACTAGTCTCAGACAACAGTGAAGACTCCAGAAGTTAGTGGAAGCAGATTAGTAGACTTTGCAACAAAACCCTCTGCCAGCTTTGGGAGTTAAGTGTACATGTATGATCCCTTTCTTATTTTGGAATAGGGTATTATAAGGAGTCCATACTCTTAACCTACTCCTCAAACTTAAGAAAAGGTCACTTTTAAAAAGTGGTCAAATACCTGAGCGAACTATGTTATTTCTAATTTCTATTTCAGTTCTTTTTCTTTTTTTTTTTCAGAATTTTTTTTAACATTTATTTATTTTTGAGAAGAGAGAGACACAGCATGAGCAGGGGAGGAGAGAGAAAGAGGGAGGCACAGAATCTGAAACAGGCTCCAGGCTCTGAGCTGTCAGCACAGAGCCCGACATGGGGCTCGGACTCCTGGACTGTGAGGTCATGACCTGAGCCAAAGTCGGATGCTCAACCAACTGAGCCACCCAGGCGCCCCTCTATTTCAGTTCTTAACAACAAAACAAAAAAACCTACTTTTCCAGGCATCTCTAACATCTTAACATTTTTGCTCTAAATAGAAATGGAAAACATCCAAGAAATATGTAAGATATTTGGGAAAAAATGTCAAAAAACGGAAAAAGAAAGGAAAGTTGTATACATTATATAATTGTCATTTATAACATATAATAATATATGACATATCATATATTTATAAGTTTATATATACCACAAATACATAGTGCCATTGCCTAAGTTACTCATTTTAATATACAAAGGTAATCTAATGAGTTTAATTTTCTTAAAATGTGAAGACTTAGGGAGAAATCAGAGGAAATATTCTTCAGAGTTTTTTTTTTAATCATGGAAAAAAAATTTATTTTTTTTTGGCAGGGAGTGGCGGTGGGGAATAATGTGGAAAATTTGTTTGCTTTTTCTTAGACACTAGCCTTCATTCTCTTAAGCACATTGAAGTGAAGTGCTCATGTAAGTGCTTCCTTTTCAATAATAACCCTGAGCTACTGGTAAATAAGAATAAATAATAATTGCTCGATTTCAGAACCTGGCTTATCTGAGTCTCATGGCTCTAGAATGCAATGACTTGCCCAAATGAAAGGAAAGAGATACAGGCAGCCAGTACCCCTGGGGAGCTCTCCAAATGTGGGCCCAAGCTACATCCTCCCTCAGAGTTCAGCAGTAATCACAGTGAAGAAAACAAGACTTCACGATCTCTACACACACTTTGCAAACCCTTTAACACAGGCTAGGAATCATTAATACTTCATTTGGATTGAATTAAGTGAAACTAAGCCAATGTTTTTCCTATTCTTTATAAACATTCCGTTGGATTCCATTCAGAGACCTTTCCTGAATCTCCTCTTTTTGAACAGGTGGAAAATTCTGGTGATCCCTGGCTCAAAGGTAGAAATTCACAGAACATATCATATTTTGAATCTATTTACCTGGTCATGGCAACAACGTCAACTGTTGGCTTTGGAGATGTGGTAGCCAAGACATCCCTAGGACGGACCTTCATCATGTTTTTCACCCTGGGGAGTTTGGTGAAGAATATTTTTAATATCTTTGAATATAGCTATATTAACCCAACACATGTAGTTAATGGTGATAAATAAAGCAATACAGGTTTGAGAGTGAATGTTGCATTATTCATAGCAAGTGTGAACTGAAAATGGAAAGATACTTAGATCCCATGTTTTCCAAACTGCATCCTCTGGAGCACGTGCTTCAATTGCATGATTGCCAAAGATGAGGATGGCAGACAAAGGAGAGCAGACTTTATTTATGAGTCTGCATTGAATTGAGCAATCCTATATTCCTTTACCTCTTGCCCATCAGACTGAAGTCTTTCTTCCAATGAGGAAGGGCATTTGAGATTTGATTTGAATGAGCCAAATGAGTAACTCTCTCTGAACTAGCATTCTACTTCAGATATGTGAACATCTGTGCTTGGTTCAAGAGTGTATCATGGACAAAGGAAACCTCTTTTAGTTACTTTAACTTCAGCTCCTTAAAAACCGGTAACAGAGTTCTCCCCTCCACCTTTCTGATATTCCCCTGTCCATATTATTACATCCCCTCATTTCAGTCATTTCCCCTAAACCTCTCTCTGTCCCACATGTTTTATTTTTTTTCTAAGCCTCACATAGTATCACGTCAGAAGAGTCAGAAGTGCAGTTAGTTGTGACTAGAGGACAAAAGGGACAGGAAGTGTGCCTTACCACTTGTCTTTGCTTTCATAATTTGGAATGCTGCAAAGCATTTTATTTGATTTAAACCAAATCCAAAGGTCAAGGAAGAAAAACGGCCTGCCTTTTGAAATACAGTTCACAGATAAGAGAAAGTCTTATGCACCTTCTTTCTCTTTTATAATCTCAGAATTTTAGAATGTCCTTGAAAACAATGAGATCTGGGGGTGCCCGGGTGGCTCAGTCCATTAAGCATCCAACTTCAGCTCAGGTCATGACCTCACACAGTTCATGGGTTCGAGCCCCTCATTGGGCTCTATGCTGACAGCTCAGAACCTGGAGCCTGCTTCAGATTCTGTGACTCCCTCTCTCCCTGCCCTGCTCGTGCACGCTCGCTCTCTCTCTCTCTCTCTCTCAAAAACAAACATTAAAAAAAATGAAATCTAAGATTTTATTTGCTGATCATTTTAGATCCTATTTGCGAACTATGTCCCTGAAATGGTGGAAATTTTTGCTAACAAGAGGAAATACACCAGTCCCTATGAGGTGGTCAAAGGGAAGAAGTAAGTAGCTTTCAAGCATAATTTCTGCAGTTTGAGAAATTCTCCTAGTCACATATCTCTTTAAAAATGCCTGTTGCTTGACCTAAAGTGAATATATTGGCAAGGTCCTTCATTTACTGAAGAGGGTTGTGCTAAAATAAATACCATAAGAAGATATTTGGTACTTGATAAAAACAACTATGTAGGGGGCGCCTGGGTGGCTCAGTCGGTTAAGCGTCCGACTTCAGCTCAGGTCACGATCTCACGGTCCGTGAGTTCGAGCCCCGCGTCGGACTCTGGGCTGATGGCTCAGAGCCTGGAGCCTGCTTCCAATTCTGTGTCTCCCTCTCTCTCTGCCCCTCCCCTGATCATGCTCTCTCTCTGTCTCAAAAATAAATAAACGTTAAAAAAAATTAAAAAAAAAAACAACTATGTAGATGCTGGTAAGAGCAGTAAAACAACTAAAATGACAGATAATATTATCATTCCCTATCAAATATTAAGTGTGGCAATATTTCTGCATCCCTCATCACTGTGCTCTTAACATCTATTACTGTTCTGTTCATTTTAATCATGTGGTTAACTTACGGCTAATTTCACATAATGGATCAAATTACAGCCGCAGTTCAAATTTAAAATAATTACTTCGACTCTGTGGTCTCAGCCAAAATTCCACTAACACCATATGGGGGCTCATTCACAGGCAGAGGTTTGCTGGAGTGAAGAGAAATTTCCACGTCTTCTACAACACTTCATAGATCACCTGTTTTGTCCATGTCACAGCCACCTGTTCTGGGAGGAAAATGGAGTTGGAGTTGTTTTTTATCATATTTCTCTGTGATGTGTTATTTCAGTATCCACTATGGTTTTCACATCCGAGAAGGAGGGAATGGATTGGAGATCTTAAATTGGAAGCAACTCTTTTTTAGTCTCTATTTGCTGTAGAGGAAAGAGATCCAGTGGAGATAAACTCCCTTGGAGTGGTCTCTTAGCACAATTGGATGAAAACCAAGATTGACTTAGGAGTCTGAAGAGGAAAGTAAAAAAAAATAAAAATAAAATAATAACAACAACAATAAAATGAGTGAAAAATAAATATTGAAAACATGGAAATGAACTAGATAAACCAAAGTCTTACGCAGTTCATCACAAGAAGGCAATGCGGGACACATGCCAAATTAGCCCAAAAGGTCTGGAAATCTTAAGGTTAGGTTAGGCTACATGTATGCTTTTAGTTTCCTTAAATGAGTAATGGAGGGAAAAATAGCTTATTTAAGTGCATTACCTAAGGAAGTTGATAGCTATTTTTCACAATAAAAGTTGAGATTTTTACACCTGTCCTTGAAGACTCTCCATTGGACTCACTTTTTAGTAGCTACTGGATAATTTTCAGTGCGGAAGATAAACCAAAATAATCCAGAATGTACTGCCACCTCTGCCATAGTATTGACTATGAGAAAATCAGTGAAGTATTTTGAGCCTCTTTTGTTCCTTTGAAAAAGACTAGATCAGCTAATCAGGAGTCAAGTGAAAGAAATCAAGTGAAGTAACACATGTGCAAGTCCATTATAAGTTATAATAACTATGAAAAATGTCACAATTACAATAGTTATTATTGTATTCCTGAAAACCTACGTGTTATTCAAATGTTTGGATTCATACCCAACATGGAATGAACTAGGGACCATAGAAATCTGATGTTTCTTTTCTCTATTGGAGATGCAGTCTTCAATGTTTCTATTTTAAAAATCTGGGTAATTCAAATACCAGATTGATTTAAAGCTAAATTTAAGCTAAATTTAGCTCTGCGTCTTGACAGGAAGATACTTCTGTTTCTCAGATGATCCACCTCACATATTCTTGCCCCCTAGGTTCATCGTGGTCTGTGGGAACATTACGGTTGACAGTGTGACAGCTTTCCTACGGAATTTTCTCCGCCATAAGTCAGGGCAAATCAACATTGAGATTGTTTTTCTGGGAGAGTAAGTTTATCTGTACCATTCACGGGCTCTAAATTAATCCTTGAAATATGTGTGCATTTTTTTAATGGAAAAAAATTACCCTCGCAATATTCATAGGAAAATTAGGAAATAATAATAAGCAAAAGGAGAAGAAAAGGCAATCTTACGACCAGAGTTAACCTCAGAGAATATTTTGGAATATATCTTGCCTGATGTTTATCTGTATATATACTAACGTTGTTAAAGAGATTTCCTATCATTTACTCTTACGTGACTGTGATTTTGTGCACAAGTCTGGCATTCTTTCTAATTGCTATTCTGTTAATTCTCAGAATTGGAAATGTGAGTTCAAATAGATGCAGAAAGGATTGTTTTTAATGATGTTTTTATTCTATGAAACTTACATTTCCACAAGTAGAGTCCAAGTCAACTATTTTGTGAACCCCCTAGAAAATGCATACTTAATATGAAAAGGTTTTTAAGTAGGCAAAATGATTTCTTATCGTTTTATTTTACAATTTTGGTTCCCAGTGAGATTGAACAATTTTTGTATGTTTTGACCATTTGATTTTCCTTTTTTGATGAATGAAGAAATTTGTCTTCATTTCTCATATCTGCTTTTCTATGAGGATGGTTATCTGCTGTTTTACTGACTTCTCAGCGGTCTTAATATATTTTGATATTAGCCTTTTTGTGTCATTTGTTGTAAATATTTTTCTCTCTTTGCCTGTGTGTGTGCACGCAGAAGCATCTGATTTACATGTACTATAACCCATCGACTCTTTCATTGTGGCATCTGGCTTTTCTGACACTCTTTGGCCTCTCTGTTCTAGAATTAAGCAAATATTTCTCTAGCGTTTCTATGTTTCCATATTGAAATATTTTGTATTTAAGCTCCCTGGAATTCATTTTGTGTAAAGTGTAAGGAACTAACTTCTTTATTTTGTTCAAATGGTTTATCAGTTATCCACACACCACCAAATAAGTCAGGCAGATTGGAAAGGGCATTTTGATCTTGGACAGGATCATATACAGGATCACTTCCGCCACTTCCACCTTCACACATTTTATAGTTCAGCGCTTTGTACCTTGTACATTGTGGCATGTCCAGTCCAATACAACTTTGGGCTCCCCTGTATGAGATGACCAACCAGCATTTTGAACTCCTTCATGGTGCTACATTGAGGGACAGCCAACAGTTCTATTTCAGTGTAATTGCCTGCCTGTCTTTTCAGTAATTTGTATGTTACTTGAATCCTTATTTTAAAAAATAGTCAAAAACCGGGCTAAAATTAGTGATAAGGGGCTAATAATTATAATCCAGTTGAGACAAAAAGGAAATCATTAGATGTATTTACTGTTATATGGACTAATGTAGGTTATTATAGGTACTTGTCAAGAGAACGAATGAAATTTTTTAAAATTTATTTTAATGTTTATTTCTTTTTGGGAGAGAGAGAGACACCAAGAACGAGTGGGGGTGGGGCAGAGAGAGAGAGAGACAGAGTCTGAAGCAGGCTCCATGCTCTGAGCTGTCAGCACAGAGCCCGACGTGGGGCTCGAACCCCCAACCAAGACATCATGACCTGAGCCGAAGGTGGATGCTCAACTGACTGAGCCACCCAGGTGCCCCTAAAACAGAAATGTGAGATTTTTTTAAATGGTGCAAAATGTTGGAAGCACTCATCTAGAATTTTTCCCATTACCTATAATTTTTGATGACTCTGCAATTCAAATCCTCCACCAGCCATTCTCTGTGGCTCCATATTCACACAACTAAATTGCTTACTGAATATCTCCATCCCAGAGCTTCAAAGGCCCCTCAGACGTAACATTTTAAAAAACAAACTCATGATCTTATATCTCTCTCTCCAGCTAACAAGGCAAATACATAAAAGAAGGAAAGAACACGGCACTTTCTGTCTCAGCAAATTGGACCTTATCAGTGCAGTTCCTAAAAACAGAAAGCAAGGCATTGTTTTTGCTGCTCCTCTCCCTTAAGCCTTACGTATACTTGCATCAATATCATCAATTTTGTCTCCTAAAGAAATACTAATTGTGTCTCTGCCACTCCATATCCTATTCAGTTAATATTTTGTATCTCCTTAAGTTCTGGAAAGACCACGTTATTGATTTGTGCCTTTTTCTCAGAAACTCTTCTCCTGCTGTTATATGACTGGTTTGTTCTTATTCTTCAGCACTCAGAAATAAGGCCAGATGTTTAGTATCACCTAACCACATGGATTAGTAATAGAGGATGGATGTTTTCCTACAGGGGATTCGGAGTTCTGTTAAAGCCACTAAATAAATACCATGAACTCTAAACCAAAGTCAGTCATCATTTTACATCTTTGGTACTATATTCTTTGCCCAGGGTTCCTCCTTCCTTGGAATTAGAAACATTATTTAAGTGCTACATGGCCTATACGACTTTTGTTTCTGGATCGGCACTTAAGTGGGAGGATCTGAGGCGAGTTGCGGTAAGAACTAGTTGTTTTTCTTCTGATTATCCTAAGCTGCAACAATTAAGATGATAGGATGTATTTCTCTTTCAAAAGTATCAGTCCACATGCTTAAATTGGTGGAAATAAGACTTCCTCAACTTTAAAAACTGATCATAAAGGAAATGTAGCTATTGAATCTCCAAATCCTCCTTGATAAATGTCAAGTAGACAGCACTGTTTACCTACACTTAACATTTATTTATTTCACTAAATCCTCTACTTATCTAGAGCAGTTTTATTTTAGCAGTCTAAGAAATCTGAAAAAGTTATGGATGGCAAAAGTGTGTTTAATCTTATCATTGAATAGAATCCTTACCAGACACAGATTTCCCAACTTTTTCTAAACACACTGATCCACTTTCTGATAAGAGAAACAGAAAGGAAAATAGCAGAAATCCCATTAAGGATGGATGAAAAATAATGAGCAAAGGCCAACAGTCTAGACAGCTTTCATTTAAGATCAAAGCAGGTTTCCTCCCATGTTTTAGATTTCATAGAATCACATAAACCAAGGGCTGTAGTTTTTTTAAATCAGAGATCTCTAGAGTTAACATAAAGAATTGAAATAGAAAATGACAGACTCAGAATAATCTTTCTCTTTCCCGCAACTCAGTATTGTAAGTGCCACTTCAATAATTTTCTATACCCTTAAGATTCAGAATCCACAAATACTGAATGACTGATTACTTTGGGTCAAGCATACTTCCAGTTCCTCCATTCTTTGCTGTCCTGAGAGGCAAATCAATGTATAGGAAGTTGCTTAAAAACTTCGTTTTGGATAATAGGAAAAATATAACTATGTACTTTGCCTGTTTTAAAGCAGTCTTGCATCTGTGTTGGAGACCCTATGCCCAGGTCTGTCCCCTACAGCACTTCCAGCCATTACAGCATCTACAGGACTCTGATCCTGCTGTAAGGACATCCTTATCACCACTCCTTCCCAAGGGTGTTCTCTCTCTTATGGAAAATTTTATGATAAAACCACAGGGAAACCCAGAGGGGGAACACTAGAGCATTTCCTATGTAATTAACAAGATGGCTACTGTCTAATCTTGAAGAATAGGTGGAATCTGCAGAAGCATGCCTGATTATAGCCAACCCTTTGTGCAGTGATTCGCATGCTGAAGACACTTCCAACATTATGAGGTAAGAAGCTGGCACTGTTTTATATGCTTCAAGATGATTTTATTTCTACCTCTTTTAAAATAAAGCCCAATGGCCCAGTGCATGGGACCAAATAGGAGAAGATGTCATCTATTACAGCACTAGGTTCATTATATTCCAGGTTTCTGCCTATTTTTTCTTTCTTTCTTTCTTTTTTTTTTTTTGCTCCCCAAAGCTGTGTGGATGCAAAAATAGAGTATCCTGAGTATCTTTGTGCTTTTCCATATACTTTCCTAAAGTTTCATATGGGTAAAAGTTATTTAAAATTTTTTTCTTACGTTTATCTTTTGAGAGACATAGAGAGATAGAGCACAAGTTGGGGAGGGGCAGAGAGAGAGGGAGACACAGAATCTGAAGCAGGTTCCAGGCTCCGAGCTGTCAGCACAGAGCCCAACACAGGGCTCGAACTCACAAACTGTGAGATCATGACCTGAGCTGAAGTCGGACGCTTAACCGACTGAGCCACCCAGGCACCCCAGGTAATAGGTATTTAAATTTAAAAAGCAAGCATACCAATAACTGATAGCTGTTCAGATAACACCGTTAATAAATAACATCTTTAAACTTCCAAAAATAAAGATGCCATTTTCTGATTGGTGAATCCTATTAGTAGACTTTATTTATTGGAGTTTTTCTCCAGTAGTTCTGGTGAAATATTGTGTATCATTTGCTATAATGTGCTTGTGATTGTTGGCAAATATCTTCCAGATGACTAGAATTGGTATCACTGTCTTTAACTATGAGCTGTCTGTGAGCGGGAACTTGACTTGTGGTGATAGTTTCAAGCTATCATGGTGATGGCAATGGCATTGTGCCCAACCATATGAACTTATGGTCCCCAGAGCATAATAAACATACATAGCTAAAGGTGATTCTACAAACAGCAAGAAACAGTTGAGAACATATACTGTGCATAATACAGTATATATGAGTTGGACCTCAGTCTCTTAATATGTATAATGAGAATGTTGGGTAAGACAGTCTATGAGCTACTTCAAGCTATAGACAGAAATGCGATCACTGTTTTTTTTTTTCTGTAATTAATGTGTTTGAAGGCTAAAATACATGAAACTGCTGATTTTCTCCTCAAGAACTGGTTTCAGAACACCACAGTCTCCTAGTACCAAGAGCCGACCCTTCCATAGATTACATTTACTAAGTCACTAAAACAATATCATCCTTTACTGTGTATGCAATTAAACAGAACATTATTAGAAGACAGCATAATCGTGCATTTTATATGTTGTTTTATTATTGCATACTGTACATCACTGATGAGCATATTTGTTGTTTATGTAGGGTTCTCTCCATCAAAAACTATAACCCTAATACCAGAGTCATCATACAGATACTTCAATCCCATAACAAGGTATGGTAACCATCTAGCCTACCTATCATCCCCTTTTAGTCTATGGAGTTGAATAACTTCCTTTGTCTAAATAATAAAACTTATTAATTTCTCACAGGTCTATACTCAAAGATTTTTTGCCAATTACAGGTGAAATATGGAGGTTCATTAAGATTTTTAATCACTTAAAAATGCAAATTCATAAAGAGGTATACTTTCATACTTTAGCAGCTGCTACCTGAGGGTCTAACTACTAATCCACCTAAATCTAGATGCTAATATCATTTCCTTTGGGACACTGACCTACCTCTCTTGGCACATCTATGACTACTTGGAGCCACTAAAAATGCAGTACCCTGATTAGACAATCACAGAGGTTTGAGAGACAACCAAAAGCTAGGACAGGGTTGAGCAAAAAGGTTCAACTCCTACACAAGGCCATTTCTTCAAAACTGAGAGAGGTGGCTATTTTACCTAGTGCAGAATTTCAAGGGGAATGAAGAAACAGAGGAATATATTCTAAATGAAAGAGTAAGATAAGACCTCAGAAAAAGACCTTGACGAAACAGAGGTGAATGACAGTTCAAAACAGTCATCAAGATGCTCACTAAGCTATGGGGAAGAATGGATGAAGAAAATGAGAACTTCAACAGAGATGGAGTATATAAGAAAGTAACCAAATAGAAATCACAAGCTGAGGGATTTAGTAACTGAACCAAAAAAAATACAATAGAGGGGTTCAGCAGCAAACTAGATGAATCAGAAGAATCAGCAAACAGGAAGACAGGGTAGTGGAACTCACCTAATCAGAGGAGCAGAAAGAAAAAAGAATGAAAATGAGTGGGGACAGCTTATGGGACAATATCCATTGGGTCAATGTTTGCATTATAGGCATCCCAGAAGGAGAAAAACAAAGAAAGGGGCAGAAAACTTAAAGAAGCAGTCACTGAAAACTTCCCTAATCTGGAGAAGGAAACAGACATCTATATCTAGGAAGCCCAGATAATTTTAAATAAGATGAACCTAAAGAGATCCACACAAAAACTCATTATAATTAAAGTGTCAAAAGTTAAAGACAAGGAGAGAATCTTAAAGTTGGCAAGAGAAAAACAACTTGTAATGTCTAAGGGAATCACTGTAAGACTAGCAACAGATTTTTCAGCAGAAACTTCACAGACCAGAAGGGAATGGCCTGATAGATTGAAAGTATTGAAAGAAAAAAAAAGCCCTGCCAATCCAGAATAGTCTACCTGGCAATGTTGTCATGCAGAGAGTTTTTCACACAAGCAAAAGCTAAAGGAGTTCATCATCACTAGGACAGTTTTATAAGAAATGATAAAAAAACTTCTTCAAGCTGAAAGGAAAGGGCATCAATTAGTAACAGAAAAAGATAAGAAAGTATGAATCTCAATGGCAAAAGAAAATGTATAGTAAAATTCAGAATAATCTAATGTTGTAAATGTGGACTAATCACTTATGAATCTCATATGAAGGTTAAAAGACGAAAGTAGTAAAAATAACTGCAGTACTTAGTAAGGGATACACTAAGGGATCCCTTAGTAAGGGATATACCAAATGCTATAAATTGTGATATCAGAAACAAAATGGGGTGGGGGGGGATAAAAATGTGGTTTTAGAATGTGATCAAACTTAAGTTGTTAGGACTTAAAATAGATTGTTATAAAAATGAGTTATGTGGCCTACTATGAAGTAGCCACAAAGGAAAAATATATGTAGATACACAACAAATAAAAAGAAAGGAATCTAAGACCTACAGAAAATCATCAAATCACAAAGGAAGAGAGCAAAAGAGGAAGAAAGGAACAGAGCATTGACAAAACTGCCAGAAAACAATTAACAATGACAATAGGTGCATACCTATCAATAATTACTTTAAATATAGATGGGCTAAATTCTCCATTTATAAATGATTTAAATTTTTTTTAATGTTTATTTATTTTTGAGACAGAGAGAAACAAAGCATGAATGGGGGAGGGTCAGAGAGAGAGGGAGACACAGAATCCGAAGCAGGCTCCAGGCTCTGAGCTGTCAGCACAGAGCCTGACACAGGGCTCAAACTCACGGACTGTGAGATCATGACCTGAGCCAAAGTTGGACACTCAACCAACTGAGCTACCCAAGCGCCCCTCATTTATAATTATATATATAATTAGTATATATAATTATTATATATT